>NC_069508.1:141682520-141982520 GCF_027579735.1 Bombina bombina
TTTTTAACTTGTGCGTGATTAGCAACAAATGACCAGGGGGCAGCATTGCACAGGCTGTTGCTTGTTCAATAATAAATGCAGACAGTGTATTGCTTCCCTTTAATTAGATGTAGGAAATATTGGGCTAGTCATTTAAACAAAGATCTATAAGCCTCGTTATCGTTAACATAACAAAATTAGGCTAGAAGTTAATGACAGGTGATTGTTATTGCTATTCTAATCACTCCATTACAATGAAGATGTATGAATGTTGGGCTTACCTACTCCCTTTACTTACCTTTACTCCCTGCCACCTGGTCCAAAGTTATGATCCCTAAATATTTGTAGCTATATAAATAATGTTTTAGAGAAAGATGAAGAGAATCAAATGGAGATAGAACTGAAGTTAGGGAAATGAATAAAGAAGGAAGACAAAATAAATGTAAACATTGAGTAAAGCTGAAAATGCAATGAGATAGGGATAGTATGAGTGTTAGGAAGGTGAAATGAGAAGAGGGGAAATAAAATGATGAAATGTAAAAGAAAAATAAGGATGAACATAAAGTAAAGGGAGGATATATGACTTTTTGAGAGGTATAAGATAAAAGTTGAGAGGTGCTGAAATTACCATGGAAACTAGAACTTGATCAAAAAGTAGAACCATAAGCCTAGCAAGTCTGTCATATTTCCTATAAAGTATTGCCCTATGTTACTTACTGAATCTTAGCTGTAAACCTGTTATGGATGCTCAGTCCTAATTCATTCTTCATTGTCAACCAACTTTTGATAATCTAACACAAGACCTTTATGATAGCATTCTCTTTAACTCCAGAAGCACCCCAAAAGACCCACATACCTGACTAATCATTTTAATTTGCCTTTATTTGCACAGTTTGCCTTTCATATATTGTGTTGACTCCCTTATTGGATACAGAATACAAGGGACTGTAGAAAACAGAGGATAGATGGTTATGAGCCGGAGCCAAACATACAGGGCAAATAAACAAGACCAGACAGAGAGACAGAAAGATAGATTTAAATCAGTAGCTGTTGAGCAAAATAAAAAAAAAGTAAACAGCTAATAAAATATATAGCTTTTTATTTGAACTCAGACAAATTGTAGTAACTGTGTTAATTTAGGTTGTAAAAGCCGCACAAAAAAACCCTGTTTTGTCTCAGCAGAACTCTGTGTGATTGTAGATTTTTCTAACATTTAATGATTAATTCTGGGGTCCAAAAGTGAAGACAGAACATTTTTTTAGAAAACATTGCTGGCACCCACCCCAGAACCATTGTAAGCTGCTTTATTTGTTATACTACTGGGAACGTAAGCAGCAATGCCTAAAGGTACAAAGTGCACCAGAGATTAGTGTGTGTTCATGGTAAATTGGCACTAATAGAAAAAAAAAAAACAACTAACTGCAATGTGAAAAAAGCCTAAATAGGAAAGGTTCTAAATCAAATTACTTAAAAATGAGCTGCATATTAAAAGCAATTTTGCAGCTAAATAAAAACTAATATGCACATATCTAAATATATAAAACAGATTAAAGAACACACAAATCTACATAGCAAAGTACAAAAATGCTTAAAAAGACACTAAACAGAGAAAAAAATGCATAAAAAAGTTATAAGTGCTCAAAGATATAAATATATATTTAGTGTCTCTTTAAGCATTTTATCCCCAATGCATTTAAACAATGGTACTTAATTGAGGATGTCTCGGAACAATGTTCAAAATAACAATGGACTTAATAACCCATCTGGTTTTACCAACAGCACTTGTACCTTGGTTGATTTCTTTTGAGCAACTGGGTGGTTCAGTCAATCAAAAGCCTCCTGCCTCATAGAACATAACCTCGGAGATAGATTAAGTATGTCTAAGTAAAAAAATGACAGATGACCTTTCTTATGGAGTGGGAGCAAGCTCTGTTTATTTTCTATGAGGCTAGTAGTATGACTTTCGATTATCTGTACTGTCTGTTCCGACAAAACTCAAAACAATAGCTATGAAAGAAGGGTGTTTGTAACGGTACCACCAGGGAACAATGTCCTGCATAGGGAATCAGCAGTTCACAACCCAGCCAGTTTTCAGGTTTTAAAAAGAATGACTTTTATTAAGGCTCATATGCCCAGTATTTATGCAGGTCTGACCCCCCGAGAAGGGGGGTTGAAAGAATGTTGTACATTGAATGGAGGGAACACGCCCTTTTACATGATACAATAGAATACCTTGCTCAAGCTGATAACAATTTAAACACAGACACACACTTGTCTTTCCTTATCATCTAGGGTCTGCTCTCTGAGGTTGATTAAACAATGGACTGTGTATCAATAACATTAATGACAGTGCACAATAGCTGAACACAGTTAACTCTTTCAGTGCTGACAGAAGGGTCTGTCACATCTACATAGCACAATATACAGCCTATAGACAACCTTTCTTATGTTATAGTCCAGAAGTGGCTAGGTTTGCCACAATGCTCCCCCAGAACCAAGCCGGCATACACAGTCTGATCCCAACGGATCGGCTTGGGGATGTCCGGGGCAACAACTTTCGGCTCAAGTAGGCTACGGGGTGTTCTCCGCCATCTGCTCCAACTTGGCTCAGTACTGCCCCCACCCCAAACATGGAAGCGTCTCTTCCCGGAGGGACTGGGCTTGGGTAGTCACAGGGTTAACATCAGCGGGATCCATGGGAGCATAGGCAGAAACAAGGGGGGCCAAGTCATTTCCAAGGAGAACATCAGCAGGTAAGTCCTTCTTGACCCCCACATTCACAAGTCTAGCGCCCACTCCCCAATCCAAATGTACCCTGGCAACAGGTAGGCGGAACACAGTGCCCCCTGCTACCCTCACAGCCACAGTGTCTCCAGTGTGCTGTTTCTCAGGCACCAAGTTCTCTTGAAGCAAGGTCATGGTAGCACCAGTATCCCGTAGACAACTGACCTCCTTCCCATTCACTTTAACCCGTTGCCGGTTATTCCGGTGGGCAGCTTGCACGGGGTCTGCTTCATGTAGGCTGCCCCAGCATTCTGGCGCCTCTACGTAGCGGGCCACAGGCTGAGGATTATGTGGGATTCCGCCAGCGGGTCTTCTCCAGGACTGTGCTTGATTCGCTGCGTTTAGGGGACACTCTGGTCTTTTGTGCCCTAGTTGCTTACATCCAAAGCACCGAATAGGTTGTGAGTAGCCCCGCGAATTGAACCGGGCTCTCTGAGGGTAGTTCGTGGCCGGAGGCCGTGTGGTATAGCGGTGCGCCGGGGGTTGGTAACTGGCAGCTGCTGGGGTGACTGGGGGTCTGTACTCCACTCTAGCAGTGGGCAATCGGTATACTGCTCCCCCTGCCCCTCGTACTGCCACGGATCCGCCAGTGGGTGCTGTATCCGGCACCAAATGGGGAGCTATCAGGGTTAAAGTAGCTCCCGAATCCCGAAGTCCCTGGACCGACATCACCTCATGCAGAATTCCCAGGGGTTCCTCGGCTTGGGTGCTCAACACCTCATGAGCGGCTGGCTCCGTTTGGTAATGGTGAGCAGCCGCCCTTGGGGCCAGGTTCTGTCTGACCTGGTTCCAAGCTTGTCTGCTCCGATTTTGGGTGCACTCACGTGCCATATGTCCCCACTGCTTGCAGGTGTGGCATTGTATATTAGCCCGTCCGTTGTTAGGCTGTAGTCCATGGTGCCTCCTGGCATCAAAATGCTGGTCTGCTAATCTGGCTGCTTCGGTTAAGGTGAGGGGTTTTCGATCTCTCACCCATTCTTGGGCTTCTGGGGACAAGCCGTTAAAGAATTGCTCCAACAGCATCAGTTGTCGCAATTCTTCCATGGTGGTAGCTTGGCTGGCCTGTATCCACCCCTGAGATGCTTGATCCAGCTTGTGGGCCCACTCTGCATGGGAATCTCTTTCTGGCTTGCGCAGGCCTCTAAACTTGCGCCGGTATGCCTCTGAGGTAATGGCATATCTTTCCAAGATCGCTCTCTTCACTTTAGCGTAATCCTTGCTGTCCTCCCTGGGTACAGCGCGATACGCTTCCGCTGCCCTACCGGCTAGCTTGCCTGCTAGCACCGGCACCCATACGGACTGCTCCAAATCATGTAACTCGCACAGTCTCTCAAAATCCTGTAAATACCCATCAATCTCATCCTTCTCCTCACAAAACATTTTAAATGCATGGTATGGGATTTTGGGTCTTACTGGGTTGCTGAGTGCGTCCAAAATGGATTCTGCTCGGGAGGATGCATTCCGCGGACTGTGTGCCATCACGTACTCCTGCACATCTGCCATTACCACGGATAGCATATCCCGTGGTACGGGTTGGGGTAAAAATTCCAGCCTGGTCCTCATTTCCCTCTGGTATAGGGTCTCCTCCATGGCTGCTGGAGGCGTAGCGCTGCGAGCTCTGTCTCCCTCCATCAGCTCAGCAATTAATATAGCCTTGGGTTTGCTGCTGCCTATCTTTCCCCTGGCTTCTAGCAGTTCCTTTTACGTTTGTCTCTTTAGCTTAGAATAATCCATCTCCATTCACTTCGGTCCCTGGTACTCCTTCCATCTTAGTCAGTATTGTAGTAATCCCCCTCTTCCTGAGGTTACTGGCTTGTATAGTTGCTCTTCTGGGCGATAAGGTTCATTCCGTCGCTTGCCACCAATTGTAACGGTACCAACCGGATACCAAGGGTTAAGACCAGGGAACAATGTCCTGCATAGGGAATCAGCAGTTCACAACCCAGCCAGTTTTCAGGTTTTAAAAAGAATGACTTTTATTAAGGCTCATATGCCCAGTATTTATGCAGGTCTGACCCCCCCAGAAGGGGGGTTGAAAGAATGTTGTACATTGAATGGAGGGAACACGCCCTTTTACATGATACAATAGAATACCTTGCTCAAGCTGATAACAATTTAAACACAGACACACACTTGTCTTTCCTTATCATCTAGGGTCTGCTCTCTGAGGTTGATTAAACAATGGACTGTGTATCAATAACATTAATGACAGTGCACAATAGCTGAACACAGTTAACTCTTTCAGTGCTGACAGAAGGGTCTGTCACATCTACATAGCACAATATACAGCCTATAGACAACCTTTCTTATGTTATAGTCCAGAAGTGGCTAGGTTTGCCACAGTGTTCTTCTAGAAATCTTTCAGAACTGGAAGGTGAGAGAGACGTATGTGGGGCCCAAGTGGAATTTGTGGGTGGAGGAGCATCTGGAGGAATGTAGTCATAGGTGTACAGAACCCAGGTTGGATATGCTATCGGTAGAGTCAGGGTCAGTTCCTGGTTTCACTTTAGATACCATGACATTTGCCTGAAGGGGACATTGTGGGAGGGACAGCTGAGCAGAGCTTTCAAACTGTGAAAATCCTGCAATATATCAGACAATTCTGAGCTTTATTTAAATACATAACATTATGTTTAATATTTTTTTGAATAATGTTCTGTGGGTTGATAGACCTTAAAGGGACAGTCAAGACCAGAATTTTTGTTGTTTAAAAAGATAGATAATCCCTTTATTACCCATTCCCCAGTTTTGCAAAACCAACACTGTTATATTAATACACTTTTTACATCTGTGACTAACATGTATCTAAGCATCTTCTGACCGCCCCTAATCACATGACTTTTAGTTATTATCTATTGACTTGCATTTTAGCCAATTAGTGCAGTGTCTGCCACTAGCCACGAGTGTGATCACAATGCCATCTATATGGCCTACATGAGCTTGCTCTCCCCTGCTGTGAAAAGTAAATAAAATAGAGGCGGCCTTCAAGGGCTTAAAAATTATCATATGCAGACATCCCAACCTGCAAAAACTAATTTCAGGGGGGTGGCTTCTCCCGCTACTGCGCCGCCCCCCCATCCCATTTATATATTGGACACCTTGCAGGGTCGGCTCTAAGGGGGGGCATTGGAATGCTGTGCCCCCCAGGGCAAAAGAAGTGATTTAAAAAAAAAAAAATCTTTTTTTTTTACATTTTAAAAGTGACGGAACGTCCAGGGTCCCAAATGTAGCATCAACCATTTGCAGCCACTGGACCCTGGAGATCCGCCACTGGAGGGCCCAGCTAATCTCTTTACTCTCCTCTATTTACAACCAGATAACAAATAAAGTTGCATTTCCCTTCTGGTGCTCTCACAGTTAACCAAGGGCTTGCAATGCCCCTCCTCCTGCTAGCCCACTTACTACAGAGCTGAAGTGAGATGATGACATCATCAAACCTCTGCAGGAAGTGCTGGGAGAAGCTAACAGTCAGTGAGAGGGAAGGCAGAAGTAATTTTGTGAATACACAGCCGTATAACCAATGTGTGTGTGTGAGAGTAGTATCCCTTCCCTATTGTGCTTTATATCCTGGCAGCCACAGATAAAGAAGCAAATTGGGAATTCCTTGGTTTCCCCACTGCAGGTCACACAAAACAAGTGTGCATTGTGCCTGCTTTATCTGCAGTGATCAGTGTAAAATGTGTGTCAGATTATAGGTGCTCACATACACACACTTCAAATGTAGCTGTGGGACAATGAGTGAAATAGCCTTATGTTTATTATTTACATGTTTGAAAACATCTCTTATTTGTCCCCAAGGTTGTTTTATTATATATACACACTGTGTGTATATATATATATATATATATATATATATATTGTTTGTGTGTATATATATATATATATATATGTGTATATACATATATACTGTGTGTATGTGTGTGTATATATATATCTGTGTATATATATCTATATCTATCTATCTATCTATCTATATATATATATATATATATATATATATATATATATATATATATATATATATATATATATATATATATATATATATAGCAATAAGTAGAAAGAAATCCACTTGTGCATTCCATCAGCTATGATTACGGTATCACACCGAAACATGTCAGCTGCAAGCAACAAGTGCTGAGTGTTGTATGTTTTTTGACCCCCATGGTTTTTTATCCACATGTGGACTACAATAAAGTTTGGATTTTATTTCACTTCATTTTTTACCCTGGATTTCTTTCTACTTATTGCTACATTACGCCAGTATCTGGGGTCCTTAGGCTCGAAAGCCTCTCACTTAGCAGGCTGATTTTGGATTCGCCTGCCCCTTCAGCCCTGATTACGTCTACACATTACTACTGGATGACAAGGCAAGGGACACTCTGATTGGACACCGCATATCACGTGACCGGCTGTGTACACGTCATCGGACGCTCACAGTGTGAACAGAGAAACACACAGAATCGGCACAGCATAGAGGATTTTACAATAAGCGGTGAGCTAAGAGGATTTACTTGCAGCACACAGAGCAGGACGGATAGTGACAACACAGCATCACATCTGATGCAGTGAGTATAGCCAACGATTCTATTGTGGCAAAGTTAAATCTCACATGGTATATTCCATTTTTGCTGTTGTTTTGTCTGATGAGTCCGGGGCAAGAGTGTGCATGCATTTGAACTTCGTGCTAAGTTATTTCCACAGACTGTCTATTCCCTTGAATTGGGCAAAGGTTGCAAGTTTGCAAGTGAGAGTTGATAATCATTCCCATACTGGGAGCTTTCTAAAACAGTGCACTTTACTAACTTTCTCTAGCTAATTGAATACTTTCTATGCTTCCTGGCAGCATATTAGTTCAGTGCATTTTTTGAGCTTTTTTTACCATGGAGGGGTCTGTTGTTAATTATTACTCATTACTACCTGTGGATGAAAGAGGATATGGAGATCAGGAACTGGACTTTATCTTTTCTACAGATATCACTACCTTTTCACTAAGTGAACTTTTTGATAAAATGGAGATTCTGTTAGTTAAAGAACACAGGTTACAATTCGATGTGTGGACATTTGAGAAATATATAAAGTTAAATATTGTACCAAGAGGATTGCTAAATTTCCCACCTTTGAAGTCACTGACAGTGAATTTATTGACACATGGAACGCTGTTCTGACAGAATGCTCCTTCAGGCTGATGAATCTGTTGATTTTGTATAAAATGAAATTACTAACTAACATTAGAACAGAAATTGACACACTACAACAAGTATTGAATGACAAAAAACAGGATTTAGATTATTTAAAGTTTGATGGTATTCTTAGGGCTACACTTATTGAGTCCAAAAACCTTATTCTTAATACGAAGCACTCTAAGTACCTTTGTGACCAGTCAGACTATGATAATCAATCAGTTTATATTTGGAGTCACTCCAACACCAATCCCAGGAGGTCTAGCAATAGAAGGGGCAGATCTAGAAGTAGAAACAGAAATAGAGGCAGAGGCGGCAATCATCAACAAAAAAACACTGACTCTTCTCAGGTGGGACAGTTTCAGTATACTGATAGTGAGCCAGATTCAGGGGAAGAAGCAGGCACATCAGGAAGAGAGAATGTAGTGGCTACACCAAAAGGTATAATTAAGACCCCAGGTAAACAGGTTAACATACAAACACCGGTACCCACATATAAAACTAACCAGAGTATACCCAACAAACCTATTAAGCCTGCACCCCAGAACACTAAAGATGGTAAGAATTCACACACTAAATATGTGACTAGTGAACATCAGTCTTCCCACCAAGCGATCTCAAACTCAGGTGAGGATAGGAGAGTTTTTGAACAGGTTTTTTACCAGTCCAGGGACAAAACTGGGATAGGCCAGGCAAAGCAGGACAGGTACACCCTAAGGGGCAACAGGAAAACCAAATACCAATGATGAATACTAACACTAATAAATACAATGTTATCAACTTATCCACTATACCACTCTCTGATGTACAACTTAGAGTCTTAAGTTATGGAATGTCCTTTGCACCAACATGTACTTTTGATCTTTTCAGAACAATGTTGGATGTGAACAAGCTTATCAGGAATTTAATCCTGAAAAAACATTTTCAGGGAGAAATGACAATGGCACAGGACCATCCTGATGTTCACATACAACAAGGTTCAGAAAATTTAAAATTTGCTGACTTTTCTGAGGCATGTGATGTTATTTCACTTCAACAATTGGGAAGACAAGGAGAAGTCTCAGATCCTTCTAATACGGTATCAAGCTTCAGTGGTTTTAAAAAACCATCAGAGTTTTACCCGATACAATCCAGAGGTACCACACTTGAAACTTTTTTCAAGAGAGTAGAGAATGATCTTACTCTACTCACCTCTAAAACTGAGATTAGTGGGGAACTTAGGACCAAATCTAACCTTACAGTCACTGAAAGAAAAGCCATCACTGATTTACAGAAGAATAACAACATAGTGATACGCACAGCTGATAAGGGAGGTGCGGTAGTTGTTCTAGATAGGGAAGCCTATATCTATGAAGCGCACAGACAGCTGCATGACACAGACAATTACCTTGAATTAGATAGGGATCCAACAATAAGTTTCCAAAGGGATTTGAGAAGACTCTTGGATGATTGTTTGGAGGATGGGCACTTTGATTTTGCCACTTTTGAGTATTTGTATGTCGAATGCCCAGTAGTGCCCATCTTCCACCATCTTCCAAAAGTCCACAAAACATTGACAGAGGTAAAGGGTCGACCAATTATAAGCGGAATTGGGTCTATCTTTGAACATCTATCTCAATGGCTAGACGCTTTATTCTTTCCCTTTGTAAAAAGTTTGCAGAGTTATTTGAGAGATACCAAAGATCTTTTGAATTTACTTGAAGATTTTTCGTGGGACTCTAGGGTGCACATTTGGTTGACCGTGGATGTAGTCGCCCTATACTCCTCAATCCCACATGAAAAGGGTTTGGAGGCCATCAGATATTTTCTGGAAAATTTTTCATCTCTAGATGGGCCCTTCATTGAATACATACTAAGGGCCACACATTTTATGTTAACACACAATTATTTTCGGTTTGGGGAATATTTTTATCTCCAAAGGTGTGGGACAGCTATGGGGGCCAAATTTGCGCCCTCATATGCCAACCTCCTTATGGGTTGGTGGGAGATGTCCCACATCTTTGGAGAGCTGAACCCCTACAGAGATCGGATATCCTTTTACAGGCGGTATATCGATGATCTCCTTTTTGTGTGGTGTGGATCATCCACAGACCTTTTTGAATTTGTCAACAGTTTAAATAATAATGATGTAGGCCTAAAATTTACATTTGAACACCATAATACTGAGATCAACTTTTTGGATCTCACCCTGAAAGCTGATAGGTCAGGTAAAATTCACAGCAGCACGTTTCGAAAGCCAATCACAAGGAATACCCTGCTCCATGCTAGGAGTTGTCACCCCAAGCATGTACCATTAGCAGTAGCTAAAGGGGAAATGATTAGGCTCAAACGTAATTGCAGTGAAGAGTCAACATTTCAAGAACAGAGAATGGAACTTGAAAAGAGACTTGGAGAAAGAGGATACCCTAAACATGTCATTAAACAGGCACATGCACAAGTTGACAGAGTAGATAGGGAGACCCTTCTCAAAGGATCTAGAACTCAGAATAAGACACAGGTTGCAAGGACAGACAATAAAGTTACCTTTGTTACTGACTATAGCATGGAATATAAAGAAATCTGCAATATAGTCAATAAACACTTTAGAATGTTGGCAGCCGATGATAAGCTTGTGAGTACAGTTGAGAAAGGCTTACGCTGTTCATTTAGAAGGAGTAAGACCCTAGGAAATATCCTCTCACCATCAGAGTTACCACCCTGCTCCAAGAAACCACAAGGATCATGGTTGAAACATAGGGGGATGTACAGATGTGGCAAATCCAGGTGTAAACCGTGTGATCTTGCCATTATTTCGGATAAGTTTCATTCAACTGTCACAGGTGAAGAGTTTAAAATCCAGGCATGCCTCAACTGTACATCCTCCTATGTTATATACTTACTCACATGCATTGAATGTCATTTACAGTACGTAGGGCTCACTAGTACTGAGGTAAATACCAGGATTCGCAATCACCTTTCTACCATTAAAATCGGAGAAGCTAGTACCCCACTAGTCAAGCACTTTAAACTTGTACATAACAAGAGCAGTGCAACACTAAGGTGGCAGGCTATTGAAAGGGTTACTACTCCCCTGTGTGGAGGTGATAGATCCCACATCTTAGGTAAAAGGGAGATGTTCTGGATTTTTAAGTTACAGACTTGTGTCCCTAAGGGACTCAATTCAGAATATGATCTGATTAATTATTGGAAGTAGTAGGTTACAGAGTATCGTAATGAATCTTATACATTGCAGCTACCTATTGAGCCCTTCATTTTTCTGTCAAAAAAAAGGCTTTAGTTAGTTAGGTTGTATCCAATCTTTACTTTCTTTATTATTTATATAGCGCCATTTTCTATATGAGATTGGTCATAAACATTGATTCCTTCTGTTAGCTTTACACACTAATTTTTACTACATCCAGAGATGGTCTATTGTATTTATATGTGTTGCAACAGTTTTTTTTTTTTTTTCTGACCAGAGAAACATGTTTTACTAAATTCTCTATCTGATGATATTAACACTGCTCATATAGTTTTCCAATACTATTTAAATCAAGCGCTATTTTGTTCAAATAATGTTTAATGTTTAAATTTCTTGTTCTCTTTTTATCCTTTATTTTGTAATACAGGATTAGAGGCACCTGCTAATTTATTATATAAGCAATGGATGCAATATGTGTTTTCCATTATTGCAGGCTGAATCCCAGAGCAAGTTTAAGCTTTAAGCTTTATGCTCTAATTAATAGAAATAATGTTCTCTTTCATTCATAACATATAAGTTTTAACACTTTAGGTATGTAAATGGTTAATTCTTTACACAATTACTAGTCTGCACACTCACACGTAGGTTTGTTTTTGTTATTAACCAATCAGAATCACATTCTGCTTTTAAATGAAGCAGCACTTGTGCATTCCATCAGCTATGATTACGGTATCACACCGAAACATGTCAGCTGGAAGCAACAAGTGCTGAGTGTTGTATGTTTTTTGACCCCATGGTTTTTTATCCACATGTGGACTACAATAAAGTTTGGATTTTATTTCACTTCATTTTTGACCCTGGATTTCTTTCTACTTATTGCTACATTACGCCAGTATCTGGGGTCCTTAGGCTCGAAAGCCTCTCACTTAGCAGGCTGATTTTGGATTCGCCTGCCCCTTCAGCCCTGATTACGTCTACACATTACTACCGGATGACAAGGCAAGGGACACTCTGATTGGACACCGCATATCACGTGACCGGCTGTGTACACGTCATCGGACGCTCACAGTGTGAACAGAGAAACACACAGAATCGGCACAGCATAGAGGATTTTACAATAAGCGGTGAGCTAAGAGGATTTACTTGCAGCACACGGAGCAGGACGGATAGTGACAACGCAGCATCGCATCTGATGCAGTGAGTATAGCCAACGATTCTATTGTGGCAAAGTTAAATCTCACATGGTATATTCCATTTTTGCTGTTGTTTTGTCTGAAGAATCCGGGGCAAGAGTGTGCATGCATTTGAACTTCGTGCTAAGTTATTTCCACAGACTGTCTATTCCCTTGAATTGGGCAAAGGTTGCAAGTGAGAGTTGATAATCATTCCCATACTGGGAGCTTTCTAAAACAGTGCACTTTACTAACTTTCTCTAGCTAATTGAATATATATATATATATATATACACACACACAGCAACTTTCTCTAGCTAATTGAATATATATATATATATATATATATATATATACACACACATATATATATATATATATATATATATATATATACACACACATATATATATATATATATATATACACACATACACTGTGTGTGTATATATATATATATATATATATATATATATATATATATATATATATATATATATATATATATATATATATATATATATATATATATGTATATGTACATATATATATATATATATATATATAATTTGTGTGTATATACATACTGTATATACTGTGTGTGTGCTGGTAAATATCATTAATAATATCTGTACAAGTAATGTACTGCTTGGCACTCAAACTTATTGTCACGTAAAAGCTTATTTGATCATTAGTAGGGTCATTGGTAGAGCTGAACATGCAAACAGTGTCCACTGGCTGTGTCATATGTGGGAGACATTCCTGAGATATGACAAATGTAACCCCTGCACTGCCATAAATCTGGTAAATTTAACTGCTGCGGCACTGCCAGACATCTTATAAATGTAACCCGTATACTCCTTGAGATATGACACATGTAACCGCTGCACTTCCAGAAATATAAACAAATCTAACTCCTGCACAGCCAGAGATCTGATAAATGTAACCCCTGGACTGCCACAGTAGGTCTGCTCTTATTTTGACTCTCATATATGCTTTTTAAATGCGTGCCCCCTCGTGAAAATAAAATGCTCCCCCATTTAATTCGTTCTGGAGCTGACCCTGACACCTTGAAACCCTAAATAAGAGAGACTTATCATTAAAGTAGCTTCCCACTAAAGTCACATAAAAAAGTAGCTTTATTGCACAACCACATGCAACAAACCTTTTTTTCCAGTGATCGTACGCTTGTTGAATGCTCAAATATTTTAAAATACGAAGTTTAATTACGTGCAGTAAATAAGGTAGCATTTGTGTTTTATTTTATTAGAATCAGTGGGGGCTTTTTGGTTACTGATGCGGGCTTTGAGGGTTCTATAACGTCCCAGCAACTAAAGGCATTCCTTAAAGAAACACTTTTACGGATTTGGGCCACATTGGATCATAGTACTTGGAGTTTCAGGGAGATTGCATTCCATTTGCTGGCATCATGGAGCCGCTATTACAATCAGGGAGACTCCCTGAACTTCAGGGAGACTTGGGATGTCTGCATATGAGCCTTCCTAGGTTTAGCTTTCAACTAGAATACCAAGAGAACAAAGCAAAAATGTTGATAAAAGTAAACTGGAAAGTTGTTTAAAATTACATGCCCTATTTGAAAAATGAAAGTTTTTTTTGGACTTGACTGTCCCTTTAAGTGATAAGTAAACGCATTGAGATTGTAATATAAGATGTTTCATTATAAGTAGTTAAACAAACAAGGAAAAACCTTGCAATATAATTTTATTATATATTTTATCTAATTTCCTGCAATTTAATTCTTAAAATTGTGGTTTTTCGATTCATGTTTAAAATGTTACTGAAGGCTCCAGAATTAATTGTAGTTACCCACTGGCCACTACAGAGAAGGTAACCTAGGTTACAATATTGCAGCAGCCATTATTTAATGGCACTAAAACTTTACACTTATTTTTTGAATACTTAAATAAACTAGCTTAAAGGGACATGAAACCCAAAAATGTTTTCATGATTCAGATAGAGAATACAATTTTAAACAGCTTTCCAATTTACTTCCATTATTTTATTTGCTTCCTGCTCTTGTTATCCTGTGCTGAAAAGTTTATCTTGGCAAGCTCAGGGGCAGCAACGAACCTTGGTTCTAGCTGTTGATTGGTCCCTGCATATATATACCGATTGTTATTAGCTCATCCATATCTTCAGTTAGAAACCATAAATGCATTGCTGCTCCTTCAACAAATGATACCAAGAGAATGAAACAGATTAGATAATAGAAGTAAATTAGAAAGTTGCTTAAAATTGTATTCTCTATTTGAATCAAGAAAGAAAAAATTTGGGTTTCATGTCCCTTTAATATGATTCATCTGCATAATATTATTAGACTAATATTTGCTTGTAATATATCATTTCATCTACCACTGGTTTAGGGCTAGATTACGAGTGGAGCACTATTTTGTGCTTCAACTTGTGCGCTAACTCTACTAAAAGTAAGATTTTTGTGCTTGCTGGGTAGCGCACGTATTAAAACTTGAAAGTAAAACGTTTTTGCTCGTGTGCTAACCCAATAGGCACAAAAAGCCAAACTTTGAATATCGCAATTGTGTTAACATATTCCCCCATAGAAGTCAATGGAGTACGGAAAGTGGAAAACACACCCTACTCACACGCAAACCTCACCGTGTTTTCTCCAGTGCGCTAACCCGACATGAAAATATTAATATTTCACATTCCAATGTTCTTCACATAGAAGAGTATGTTCTATTTATTCAGAAATACATATTTCTACATATAGAAAAGAACATTGAAATGTGAAATATTTACAGTAAATACATAATTAAACACTTCATCCTATTATATAAAAGGCCAAGTGTGTTTGTCCGAAGCTGTCATGCGCAGTATAGACAGCACGAGGACAAACACAACTGGCCTTACCTGACAATCCATGCTGGTGTTTGCGGTGAAAGTGGACGTGGCTAGACGGGAGCATGGACGTGACCTGGTAAGAGCGTGGGCATGGCCGGGCGTGGCGGGGGCACGGTCAGCGTGACAGAGAGGGGATAGAAATAGAAAGAAAGGGGGAGAGACAAAAAGAGATAGAAAAAAAGGCAGCTATAGAAGGGGAAATACAGAAGAGAGGGGGGAGAGAGAGCAAAATAGATGGGAAAGAGCACAAGAGAGAGAAAAGAGAGGGGGGAGAGAGAGCAAAAGAGAGGGGAGAGAGAGAGCAAAAGAGAGGGGGGAGAGAGAGCAATAGAGAGGGGGAGAGAGAGAAAAAGAGAGGGAGGAGAGAGAGCAAAAGATAGGGGAGAGAGAGAGCAAAAGAGAGGGATGGAGAGAGAGAGCGCAAAAGAGAGGGGAGAGAGACAGAGCAAAAGAGAGGGGGGAGAGAGAGCAAAAGAGAGGTGGGAGAGAGAGCAAAAGAGAGGGGGGAGAGAGAGCAATAGAGAGGGGGGAGAGAGAGCAATAGAGAGGGGGAGAGAGAGAAAAAGAGAGGGAGGAGAGAGAGCAAAAGAGAGGGGAGAGAGAGAGCAAAAGAGAGGGATGGAGAGAGAGAGAGCAAAAGAGAGGGGAGAGAGACAGAGCAAAAGAGAGGGGGGAGAGAGAGCAAAAGAGAGGTGGGAGACAGAGCAAAAGAGAGGGATGGAGAGAGATCAAAAGAGAGGGATGAAGAGAGAGAGCAAAAGAGAGTGGGGAGAGAGAGACAGAGCAAAAGAGAGGGGGAGAGAGAGAGCGCAAAAGAGAAGGAGGAGAGAGAGCACAAAAGAGAGGGGGGAGAGAGAGAGAGTGCAAAAAAAGAGAGGGGCAGAGAGAGAGTGCAAATGAGAGGGGGAGAGAGAGAGTGCAAATGAAAGGGGGAGAGAGAAAACGCAAAAGAGAGTGGGAGAGAGAGAGCGCAAAAGAAAAGGGGAGAGAGAGAGCGCAAAAGAGAGAGAGAACGCAAAAGAGAGGGGGAGAGAGAGCATAAAAGAAGGGGGGAGAGAGAGAAAAAGAGAGGGGGGATAGAAAGCAAAAGAGAGGGGGAGAGAGGGAGCAAAAGAAAGGGGGAGAGAGAGAGCAAAAGAGAGGTGGAGCGAGAGAGAGCGCAAAAGAGAGGGGGAGAGAGTGCAAAAGAGAGGGGGAAAGAGTACAAAGGAGAGGGGGAGAGAGAGCAAAAGAGAGGGGGAGAGAGAGCAAAAGAGAGGGGGGAGAGAGAGCAAAAGAGAGTGGGGAGAGAAAGAGCAAAAGAGGTGGAGCGAGAGAGAGCGCAAAAGAGAGGGGGAGAGAGCGCAAAAGAGAGAGGGAGAGAGCACAAAATAGAGGGTGAGAGAGAGCAAGGGGTGAGACCGCTGTACTGCAAAAAATGGCCCATGTGAACGGGCTTTAGGACTAGTTAAATATGAAAAATATGATTTTACATGTTTTCATCTTCTTGACTGTAAAGGGCTCAAATGCACTTATATATGTCTATATGTATATATATATATATACAAAACACGGAAGGGTACTTCACTCTCAGACCGGACCGGGTACACATCCCATAACCCTGCAACATGCTCAGCCCTGGGTGCTCACTGGCACTCACAGGGAGCTGTGCTGTCCCCAGAGTCACAGGCAGTTAACCCCAGACAGGTCTGGGTGCAAGAACCATAGGGAAAAATACAAAACAAATTAATACAACACACGGAGAAAGTCACTTACAAGCTCTCAGCTAAGATTAAAAGCAAAATGGAAGGGTTAGTTACCACATTTGGCCAAAATGGGACAAGCCCAAAAGCCACGTCAAGGTCCCTTCTAAAAACCTGGGACCCTAAAACAGCCACACAATGCAAGCTCTCAATCAAAAAAACTGGGAACAAGTGAAGGGTGCACAGGCTTATATAATCACCCAGACATGTACAAAACACGGAAGGGGACTGCACTCTAAGACCGGACCGGGTACATATCCCCTGACCCTGCAACATGCTCAGCCCTGGGTGCTCACTGGCACTCACAGGAAGCTGTGCTGTCCCCTAAGTCACAGGCAGTTAACCCCTGACAGGTCTGGGTGCAAGAACCATATGGAGAATTACAAAACAAATTAAAACAACACACAGAGAAAGTCCAGCACTCACTTACAAGCTCTCAGCTAAGATTAAAATCAAAATAGAATAGTTAGTTACCGCATTTGTCCAAATGGGACAAGCCCAGGTACCACGTCAAGGTCCCTTCCAAAAACCTGGGACCCTAAAACAGCCACACAATGCCTGTGCACTCTTTACTTGTTCCCAGTTTTTTGATTAAGAGCTTGCATTTTGTGGCTGTTTTAGGGTCCCAGGTTTTTGGAAGGGACCTTGACATGGTACCTGGGCTTGTCCCATTTGGTCAAATGCAATCTTTCTCTGTGTGTTAAATATTTATATGTGTAATGAAATAGAAATAATCTTTTGTAATATTTACGCCCCAAATGAGCATCAAGAGCAGTTCTTCACTAATCTATCCTACCTCCTCACTAGCTGGAATGCAACTAGAATTTTCTTGGCAGGTGACTTTAACGTCTCCCTACACACACAGACCCAAACTTCAAACACCCCTCTCACAACTTCCCAACACAGAATGAATAAAAAGACTCTCTCAATCCTTAACACCTTGGCGGGGCACAACTTACTAGATACATGGAAGGCCCTTTATGGCATCACAGATGACCACACATTTTATTCCACAGCACACCACAAATACTTCCGCTTAGACTATATTTTTTCTAGTCAGATACTGACAGCAAATTTAGTGTCTTCCTCTATTCACCCATGTGTGTGGTCCGACCACTCAATAGTCTCTCTAAAGATGAAAGGGATTCTCCCATACAATAATACTAAAAGCTGGTCATTTGACCCCTTATCATTAAAATACCCAAACCACAAAGAGACAGTTCTTAAACACATGGAGGAATACTGGAACCTCAACCTGAATACAATAAACAACCCCATACAGGTGTGGGCGGCGCATAAATCAGTTATAAGAGGAGTATTAATTCAAATGAAGTCACATGCTAAACGTAAAGCGAAGACTCTTTTTGACTCACTACAACGGGACATAGCTAACCTAGAAAAACGTCACAAACTGTCTGGCTCACCTAGCCTTTATAAATCACTTCTAGACAAACGACAAGCACTCGACAAACTGCTTTCTGACCGTTCATCTAGAACAGGGCTTAGACTTCAATCTAAATATTTTCTTTACGCAAATAAACCAGACAAATTCATGGCCTATAAAATCAGAAATAGAACTAGAGACATGTCAATCCCTGCCCTATATAACTCTCAGGGGGTCCTAACGTCAAACCCCAAAGATATAGTTGCCTCATTCGCGTCATACTATGGATACCTATATGACGATCAGAAAGTAACTAAAACAGAAACCACACGGAACTCCCTGGACACCTTCCTAGAGGAGGCTGCTTTGCCCAAGATAAGCAAACAAGAACTAGACTCCTTGAACGAAGACATTACAGACAGAGAGGTCCTCGGGGTTCTTAAAGATTTAAAACCAGGCAAGGCGGCAGGCCCTGATGGGTTCCCAGGGGACTATTACAAACAATTCAAACCAACTCTCACCAAACATATCGTACAATTCTGTAACTCTATCCTAAAAGGCCATAGGATCCCATCTGAATTGTTAAATGCTAAAATCATAGTACTTCCGAAACCAGGTAAAGATAAGACATTGTGTCAAAACTATAGGCCAATATCCCTCATAAACCAGGACCTTAAGATTTTCACAAAAATCCTAGCTAATCGAATCAAACCCCTACTTCCCAAGCTGGTCCACCCGGACCAGGTTGGCTTCATTCAAAATAGAGAAGCACCAGACAACGTCAGGAGAATGGTGTCCCTAATTGACTATATACATGAAACAAAAACGCCTTCTCTGCTCCTCTCTTTAGTATTAACTAAAATAGGCATCTCTGGAGAATTCATGAGCGCAATTCAAAATATATATTCCACTCCCTCAGCAAGCGTGAGAGCTATGGGCCACCAATCCGAAAATTTTGCAGTCCTTAATGGGACCCGTCAGGGCTGTCCTCTGTCTCCATTACTGTTTGCTCTGTGCATAGAACCCCTGGCCCAACATATTAGAAGATCCCCCGACATAACCGGTATTAAAATAAAACAGAAGGAGTATAAACTCACACTTTTTGCGGACGATGTCCTCCTCTCCCTGTCAAGACCAATGATAACACTCCCGAACCTCTACCAAACCCTTGATTCCTTCTCCTCCATATCAGGCTATAAAATTAACCTTGAGAAGTGTGAAGCATTACCTGTACATCTACCGGAACACACCAAAAAGCTAATAGAAGCTAACTTTGAATTTAAATGGGCCAAGCACCTTCTCAGATATTTGGGGATTAATCTCACCACAAGCTCAAAGACATTATATAAAGTAAATTACCCCCCTTTGTACAAATCTATTAAACAAGATTTAAATAGATGGAGTAAGTTACGATTTTCATGGTTTGGTAGATTGTCGGCAATCAAAATGATGATATTACCAAGGATCCTATATTTATTCCGCACCCTGCCAATCAGAATACCAGCCCCAGACTTAGACGACCGCCAAAGACATATAATTAATTTCATTAGGGGAAACAAAAAAGCTAGGATCCCTTCGGCAGTCCTCTCTAGAAACAGACAATTGGGGGGGGGGGGCACCAAATCTTAAGCACTATTTTCAGGCAGCTAGACTAGCACAGACAGCTCTTCTTAATGACCCTGACAAGGACATTGTTTGGATGCAGTTAGAGTCAGATATTGCAGGACTTATCCCACGCGACATGATTCTTTGGGACCCTAAACGGTGCCTTAGCAGGACACAACACAAACACCCAATAATAGATTTCATGATCAAGCAATGGTCCAGGCTAACCACCTCCCTGGCTCTACTCCCTTCGCACTCAGTTAAAGCCACACTCACTAGCCTAGTTAGGCATGAACTGGTTCCCATCATCAAAAAATGGGAAAACAGAGGACTTTATAGAATCGCTGACATTATAGTAGGAGGCAAAATGATGAGCTACACACAACTACAAGAAAAACTACAGCCATTCAAACTAGAATGGTTCCTTTACCTGCAGCTAACCTCCATAATTCACCCCCTCTTACCACTCATAACTAAAAACTTACCCTCTACATTAGAAAACATATGCAGCTCCTCATCCAGACCCAAGAACACTATCTCCAGGCTTTACCAGGCAATTCAGCTAGCTTCAGACAACTCAGAATCTTCTTTACAAACTAAATGGGAAAAGGATATCAACAAGGAAATGGAGGTTCAAGTCTGGTATACAACTCTCTCTAGTGCAGGAAAGGGATTGTTGAGTGCAGAAATGTGGGAAAACTGCATTAAGACCAACTTCCGTTGGTATCTAACACCACTGATAACCTCACACTCTACCAAAGATAGATCCAGACTTTGTTATAGAGGCTGCGGGGAGGTGGGGGACTATAGACACATGTGGTGGGACTGTGTAACATATCTCAGCCTAATGTCACTATCCCTTTAAGAAATCCTTTTCTGACTGCTGCATTTGGGCAGTATTCACATTCAGCCTGCCTGCCTGATTAATCATTCATGCACCTGATTACCTCAGCCTCTTTTTAAGCCTTCTCAGGTCTAATGTGCCTTGCATTAACATTGACGTGTGATCCTGAACAGAGGTCTGTGACTGTTTCCTGCATGAACATACCAACTATTCCAAGATACAGCATTTTCTATTACCTATGCAAAATATCATCAAACCGCAAGTATCAAAAATATCTCCATTCTGTTTCCTGGACACAGCTACTTAACAATCTCTGAACTTTATTATAATTCAACTATGCTTTTGCTTACCATCACTCTCTAATTACAACAGCATCTTACTCAGAACTTTATAACTATTTCTCTGCTACAAGTTGTCATTGCTGAAATATCCTGCTGCAAATATGTTAACATATTCTGAACTCTGCATCTATGTGTTCAATTAAAAGCTTTCCTGTGATTCTCCAATATATGTTCAAACAGTAATTAATGCCTTAAACTTAACTTTCACCTGTGCTGCTCTGCTAATTACTGACATACAGCTTATTATAATAATATGTACTGTGAACCTGCAACAAACCAAGTTTGCATCTAAATGCACAAACAGTAATTAATGCATAAACTTGCAGCTTGTCTAAGTACCTGTGCAGCTGTGCTTTAACTCTGACATACAGCTTTATATAATATTATGTACTGTGAACCTGCAACAATCCTTAGTTTGCATCTAAGTGTCAAAGTTTCACCAGATTACTCTGAAGCCTGAACATTCCACTTTGCTATATTTCTCTCTCATTGAATCCTGCAGTTACTTCTATTAACTAACTATAAGTCACAGTGAACTCAGAATATATTGTATACAAATGTTGCACTCTCCATTTATTCTACAATAACTTCTAGCAACTATGAATCACAGAATATCATCTATCCACGTCCAGGATACTCTTCCCCGGGTCAGGGGTCGGTGTCTTCAAATCCCTACCACTGCCCCGAGGGTCTGTTTCCTGAGCGCATGTACACCGGATCATGACAGAACTTAAGAAGCCTCATACTGGGAAGAAATCTAAGCTCTCTAAGAAAAAGAAGAAGAAGAAGAAAATCCTTCTGCCCACAGAAAATCAGAAGTGCAAAGAGGAAACTCAGCCTGATTCCCCTGTTTTAGATTCTGTTGTACCAGACCCTCTCTTGCCTCCTGACACTGTCAACACCGAGCTGGATGATGTCTATAGTCACTATCAGTCTCTTCTTAAAGCATCTAATGGTATCTCTTCTCAGACTCTACAACAACTACAAAAACTGTTTCCAACTATTGAATTCTTGCATCCCTCTCATGCTGCCTCAATACCTGTAAACCCTGTGCTAGAAGCAAAAGATAATTCTGTTCCAGATATACAACCTTTCAGTTTACCAGAGATAATCCCTGGAGAATTTAGCTCTGATATTCAAACTCAAATAAGCATGCCTGCTGAACTCCAGATAACTTCTCAGTCAGAATCTTGTGTCACAATTCCTCCGCATCTACCTGAGTGTGGCATATTGCAGTACACTTCACCTTCTCAAAATTCTTCTGTTATTGCATCTAAGAAATTGTTTCCCTTGGGAGATACTTTGCATCAACCTACATTTTCTACTACATCAGTTTCCTGTACAGGAATTCCTGATACTCAATCCTGTGAGGACAACTTTGAACCAAGTTTGCAAGTGGACATTCTTGAACCTGAAACTTGTACAAAAGTTCTTCAAGAAGATTCCCCTGTGCCCATTCCTGTTCCTGTTTTCCATGATTATACTACTAAACCTGACATCAAGGTGGACTCTCCTGTTTTTGACCCTGGTATGGGAATTCCTTTGTTTAACCCAGAAATGGGTGTAATAATACTTGATCCTGAAGATAGCCATGCCCTCTACTCAGAAGCGAGTATGGTTCTTGGCTCTAAAGTGGGTCTTGTTAATTCTTCGTTTATGAACCCTGAAGAAAGCCTTGCCCTCTGCTCAGAAGAGAGTATGGTTCCTGGCTCTAAAGTGGGTTCTTTTTCTTTCTCTATAGTTGAACCTTGCCCTGGCATGGGCATACCTTCACCTGATCCTACTGAGGATATTCCTGAACCTTGCCCAGATGTGGGTACTTCTGAACATTGCCCTGGCATGGGCATTCCTTCACCTGATCCTACTGAGGATAGTCCTGAACCTTGCCCAGATGTGGGTACTTCTGAACATTGCCCTGGCATGGGCATTCCTTCACCTGATCCTACTGAGGATATGACTGAACCTTGCCCAGATGTGGGTATTCCTGAACCTTACCCTGGTGTGGACATTCATATACCTATTCTTAGTGAGAACACTTTTGATTCTGAATCCAGTAAGGAGACATTTCATTTTGAATTAGAAGATGGCAAGAACTGGACAAATCTTGCACTCTACACTCCTATCTCCTATTTTGAAGAAAGCCCTGCTATTGCGTTAGAAGTGGCTATAGCTTTTTCTTTTGGAGTATATCTAATCCTCAGCCAAGAGGTTAATTCTGAGGATACTCAAATCTCTGACCCAAAGGTGGTTAATCTGGTTATCAATCCAGAATGCTGCATCTCTATTTCTGAAGCTGAGGAAAGCCTTTTCATATCTCTAGGACTGGCTGCCTTTTCATTGGCTATATACATGGTCATCTATCATGAAGAACATCCACCTGTCTACCCTCAGAATGATTCTGTGGTAGGAAGTTCATTGTATGTTACGTTCATGCATTCTCACGATGACTACAAAAAAGTTGACTTCAAGTTTTGCTCTCATCATTGTCAAGATCTTTTGATACCTGAATTACATGGCCTTTACTTCGTCATTCAACTTTTTCAAGAGATCTCCAACCCTCCTTTCTTGATTTCCGATTGGACTCACTACCTCCATACACCTACTACCGATTCTCCATATCAATTTTGTTCTCTCTCCTTTTGGATTTTATTGGACGCCCGGAGGTCGCCTTTAAGGAGGGGAATCTGTAACATATCTCAGCCTAATGTCACTATCCCTTTAAGAAATCCTTTTCTGACTGCTGCATTTGGGCAGTATTCACATTCAGCCTGCCTGCCTGATTAATCATTCATGCACCTGATTACCTCAGCCTCTTTTTAAGCCTTCTCAGGTCTAATGTGCCTTGCATTAACATTGACGTGTGATCCTGAACAGAGGTCTGTGACTGTTTCCTGCATGAACATACCAACTATTCCAAGATACAGCATTTTCTATTACCTATGCAAAATATCATCAAACCGCAAGTATCAAAAATATCTCCATTCTGTTTCCTGGACACAGCTACTTAACAATCTCTGAACTTTATTATAATTCAACTATGCTTTTGCTTACCATCACTCTCTAATTACAACAGCATCTTACTCAGAACTTTATAACTATTTCTCTGCTACAAGTTGTCATTGCTGAAATATCCTGCTGCAAATATGTTAACATATTCTGAACTCTGCATCTATGTGTTCAATTAAAAGCTTTCCTGTGATTCTCCAATATATGTTCAAACAGTAATTAATGCCTTAAACTTAACTTTCACCTGTGCTGCTCTGCTAATTACTGACATACAGCTTATTATAATAATATGTACTGTGAACCTGCAACAAACCAAGTTTGCATCTAAATGCACAAACAGTAATTAATGCATAAACTTGCAGCTTGTCTAAGTACCTGTGCAGCTGTGCTTTAACTCTGACATACAGCTTTATATAATATTATGTACTGTGAACCTGCAACAATCCTTAGTTTGCATCTAAGTGTCAAAGTTTCACCAGATTACTCTGAAGCCTGAACATTCCACTTTGCTATATTTCTCTCTCATTGAATCCTGCAGTTACTTCTATTAACTAACTATAAGTCACAGTGAACTCAGAATATATTGTATACAAATGTTGCACTCTCCATTTATTCTACAATAACTTCTAGCAACTATGAATCACAGAATATCATCTATCCACGTCCAGGATACTCTTCCCCGGGTCAGGGGTCGGTGTCTTCAAATCCCTACCACTGCCCCGAGGGTCTGTTTCCTGAGCGCATGTACACCGGATCATGACAGACTGCACCTATTCACATAGGGTGTGGAACCGACTATCTCGGTTCTTAAGCTCTATCCTAGACAGCCCCATTAGACTTACCATGGAACAAGCACTGCTCCACGTCAGGCTTAAAGAATTTAATAAATATATTAATTTGTTTATCAGGATAATATGCACTGCCACAAGGATCTGTATAGCCCGTCACTGGAGGGAGTGTGCCCCTTCCTGGGAAGAAATCCAACTCAAAATTAAATTCTATTATAATATGTCAGAACAGGCAGCATTTCTCCTGGATACCCAAGAAACCTTCCAGAAAGTATGGTATTACTGGATATTACATAATGGGTCCTAACACATTAGTCTAATAGGATAGAACCCCTCACTTAGGTGGCCCCACACCCTGGCACATAGAGTCCCCAGAAAAGATAGGTATAACAAAGATACATAGGAGTCATATTAACCCCACATAAAATAAATCTTTACACAAACTGGAGCGGAATGGTCAGGAGTTGTTGCCCTCTCTACACCCCATCTCTCTTTCTCCCTTTGCTTCACCTTACTCTTTTCCTCTTTCACTAATACTTTATCTGGATGACCTTTACCTTGGTAATATGCAACTAATATGGGCCTTACAGCTTCATAAAAATGCACTAAACAACTTGAATTATAGCTCAAACATGAGAATTTATACTAAAAGGACTATTGTCCCACAACGCATGACGCTATTAAAATTCTCCTGTAAGAGCAACCCTACAAGCTATAACTTAGTAATTGAACGATTTATTGATTTGTATTTTGCATTGTCTTTACTACTATGTAACTTTAGATAACCAAGATTTTTGTTCTTTTGATTTATTTTGATTCATCTTTCTTTCACACTTCGTCTGTTATTATGCCTTTGTTACAAAATAATAAAAATTACTTTATCATAAATATTTATATGTGTATGTGTTTATATGTGTATTTATGTCTGTAAATACATATACACAAATAAATATATAAATAAACTAGACGATAAGCATGCCCAGAGGACAGTCTATGTTTAAAAAACTACAAACCCCAAAGCTAATATTACAAAAAATAAAAAATGTAAAATGACAGAAAAAAATAAACAAAGAAATCCAAAATAAAAAATAAGCCTAAACTAATACCCCAAAAAATCCCCCCAAAATAAAAACACCTCCTAATCTATCAATAAACTGCCAATAGCCGCCTTTGCTCCAGATGAAGACAGAAGATGATGGAGCCGCCTGGAAGAAGACCCTCTTCACCGGACTTAAGGAATGGTGAGTACCTATTTGGAAATTAGATTTCCGTATTTTTTTTTATTTTTTGTGGGTTTTTCATTTTTAAGATTAGGGATTTAATGGGCTTGTAAAAGAGCTGAATGCCCTTTTAAGGGCAATGCCCATAAAAATGCCCCTTTAGGGGCAATGGGTAGTTTAGTTTTTTTTAGTGTTATTTTTTTTTATTTTGGAGGCTTTGCTTTGTGGGGGGTTTTACTGTTAGGGGGGACTTTTTTTAAATGTAAAAGAGCTGTTTAACTTAGGGCAGTGCTATACAAAAGGCCCTTTTAAGGGCTATTGGCAGTTTAGATTAGGACGTGTTTTTATTTGGGGGGACTTTTTTATTTTCATAGGGATTAGGTTTAATTTTTTTAATTTTGATAATTTTTTTTATTTTTGATAATTTTGTTTATTTTTTTCTGTAATTTTAGACTTATTTTTAGATTAATTATTTTTAGACTTAATTTTAGATAAATTTTTTGTAATTTAATGTTAGGTTTTATTTTTAAATTAAACTTAGTTTATGTCATTGGGGTTAATTTAGGGGGTGTTAGGTTAGGGGGCTTAGTAATTAAATTAGATATTTACTTTGTGAGCGGTTGGCGTTTAGGGTTTAATAGGTTAATTAAGTTTATTGCGATGTGGGGGGTTGGCGGTTTAGGGGTTAATAGTATAATTAGGTAGTTGGCCTTGCAGGGTTTAGCGGTTTAGGGGTTAATATTGTAATTTATTTAGTTGGCGTTGTGGGGGGTTTGGCGATTTAAGGGTTAGGTGGTTTCTGTTGTGGTGGTTTGGCGGTTTAAGCGCTATTTTTTTTGTTAATACTTTGTGCGGGCGGTTAGTTTTTTTTGTTTATACTTCGTGCGGGCGGTTATGTTTTCTTTCTCTTAATACTTCCTGTGGGCTGTTAGGTTTTTTTTTGTTAATACTTCGTGCGGGCGGTTAATTTTTTTTGTTAATACTTCGTGCGGGCGGTTAGTTTTATTTTTTTCATACTTCGTGTGGGCAGTTAGTTTTTTTTTTTCTTAATGCTGCTTCGTTTGCCAACGCTGCATCCAGGTGGATTCTTTTGGCTGCACCCGCAGCCAACATTCCTTTGAGGATGCGTGCACTTTTTATTCGAGAGTAACAGTTAACCAGAGCTTTGAGGTTGCACTTTCCCAATGTGCATTAAATTCAATTGCACTCAAGCAATTGCATTTTCTTTCAACTTGTAATAGGCACGCTACTTCAAAACTGCCGTGATAAACCCGATATCGCTCGCGCGCAACTGTTAGCGTGCCCCTCTAAATCTAGCCCTTTATATTTTATGTCCCTTCAATCATGGATAGGGAACCTTGGCCCTCCAGATGTTTCAGAACTACATTTCCTATGATGCTCAACTGGACTTCAGAGTGGCTAAGCATGATGGGTAATGTAGTTCTGAAACATCAGGAGGGCCAAGATTCTCCATCCTTACTTTAATGGGACAAAAAAATAATTTTTTGTTCTTTTATGATTCATATAGAGCTTACATTTTTAAAACAGCTTTCTAATTTACTTTTATTATCTATTGTTCTTCATTCTATTGGTATCCTTTACTGAAGAAGCAGCAATGTATGTGTATGTGTGTGCATTCATATATATGTTTGCATGTGTGCATGGGCATGGGTATATAAACCTATGGATGTATAAACCAAAGATTAAACGTATCCCCATAGCATAAAGGACCATGAATATTTGTCAGATCAAATTAACAAATATGTATTTTCTTTTTTCCTTTATAATCTTGCTTGCCCCTGATTTATTTTTTTCATTTAAATTGTGGTTTAAATGAGGTTAGTTAGAACTGCTTAAAAATCCAAATATATTAAAAAAAACAAGTAACAACCTATTCTGAAGTACAATGATTTATTAAAGTACTTACATTGTATTTAACAGTAACAGTACCCTGAGGACACAGTATAGAGGGGTTTTTTTTTACATGACTTTACAAAGACTTCCTAAGTCTCAAGAGTAAAACAAAAGCTTTATTGAGTGGCCATGGTGTAGGAACAGTAAAGAGAAGCACAGAATTAATGTACTGTATAAGGAAAGGTTTACACTGTATGTCATTTCTGAGTCTGCAAAAAACATTTTTTTGGTAATAAAGCATGTAGATAAAAATCCATGTATTGGGTCTGGATGATCTTATATCTGTATTAAAATTCAAAGCTTTGGTTTGTACAACATCACAAATGCAAATATACATCAGCACTGTTGTTGATGGAAAAAAAACTGGAAAAAAAAACTATTAACCGAAAGCAATTGGTACGAAGGATTTTCCAAGGACACATTATTGTTTAAATACAGATTAACAGTACTTTCTAGTTGGAATGAATCAGAAAGATGTAAGTATGCCAAAACGGGAAGTATTATAGTACGTTTGAGGTTTTAATGTTATTATTGTAAGATTGTTACCAGACAACGAATATTGGTGACTCAATCACTGCGGCTGGTCTTAAAGGGACAGTCTACTCCAGAATTTTCATTGTTTAAAAAGATAGATAATCCCATTATTTCCCATTTCCCAGTTTTGCATAACATACACAGTTATATTAATACACTTTTTACCTCTGTGATTACCTTGTATCTAAGCCTCTGCAGACTGCCCTCTTATTTAAAGGGACATGAAACCCAAAAAATGTATTTTATGATTCAGATAGAGAATATAATTTTAAACAACTTTCCAGTTTACTTCTATTATTTATTTTGCTTCCTTCTCTTGCTATCCTTTGCTGAAAGCTCAGGAGCAGCAAAGACCCTAGGTTCTAGCTGCTGATTGGTGGCTGCATATAAATACCGATTGTCATTGGCTCACCCATGTGTTCAGTCAGCAACCAGTAGTGCATTGCTGCTCATTCAACAAAGCATACAAACAGAACAAAGAAAAATTGATAATAGGAATACATTGGAAAGTTGCTTAAAATTGCATGCTCTTTCTGAATTATGAAAGAAATAAAAATGGATTTCATATCCTATTAATTTGTTTTGACAGACTTGCAATTTAGCCAATCAGTGCCCTCTCATAAGTAACTTCACGGGCGTGAACACAATGTTATTTATATGTCACTCATGAACTAACACCCTCTAGCTGTGAAACACTGTCAAATGCATTCAATTAAGAGGTGGCCTTCAAGGGCTTAGAAATTAGAATTTGAGCCTACCTAGGTTTACTTTTCAACTAAGAATACCAAATGAACAAAGCAAGTTTGATGATAAAATTAAATTGGAAAGTTGTTTAAAATTACATGCCCTATCTGAATCATGAAAGTTTAATTTTTACTAGACTGTCCCTTTAAGCAATAGTTACAGCTTTTACTTTCTATGGGAGTGCTTAAACAGTATCCTATGACTAGGGATGGGCGAATGTGTAAATTTTCGAATTTGAATGTTAGAACGTATGTTATTACCGAAATTCGAATTACAAATTCGAATGTTGATAAGAACAAATATTCTTAAAAATTCTATTTTCAAATGTTATTTACAGTTTTCGAATGTCACTTTCGATTTCAAATGTACATAAAAGATTTAATATACACATTCAAAATTCGAATGTATATATTTGATTTTTTATGAACATTCTAAATCAAAATGGATTGCATTATTTCGAATTTGACTCTGAAAATCGAATATAACATTCGAAAACATTCTATTGAAATCGAATAGTCGAAATGTATCAAAATTTTTCTTTTTAACATATCATACTTCACAAATCTAAAAGAAAATCTAGTCTACAAATATAAATTAGACCCTAGTCAGTCAGGATCACTGGCTGCCAATGCCCATTCATTAGTACCCAGATACAAGGCAGGACTAGCACAGTAAAAGACAACCCACACTACATTACAAGTACAACATCTCTATGATGAACCTCAGTACTTCTCAACCACAGTCCTCAAGTAAACCTAGGCTAGTAGGCAATATTTTCAGAACATCTTAACTGGAGCACAGGTAAAATAATCAGTAACCATGGTAACTAACCTGGTTCTCACCATAGGTACTGATTATTTTACCAGTTAAGACGTCATGAAAATCAGGCCTGTTAGGGCCACTTCTGGTTAAGAAACACTAATGTAGAATAGACTTACAAAATTACAATATAAAGATCAATCATTTTTAAAATTAAATTCTTAGAAAAAAAAAATCAACTAAATAAATGCACAAAGTAAAAGCAGGTAGCCACCTATCACTATCACCTGAATTTTTGCCTGTAAAAAAAAATAGACTACATATTACCTCTCTAAAAATATATGAAATTGATTGAAGATGAATATAAAAAATGCGTCTTCTCATGGTGTGCAGTCCACCCTCCACAGTTGTGTCCACACAAAAATAAAAAATAAAAGATGCCACATGAGCAAATAGATAGATAATAGTAGTATATAGAAAAAAATCAGTATCAAAATATTCCAACACGACCACCAAACCAGTACGTCCCTTTTCTCCAAAACTAAACCTGTCAAATGAAATTTTAACAACTACAACTATAACATTTGCATATGGGAGGGAATAAGTTGATTTGAATATTTAAATTTGAATATTAAATAATTCTAATAATTATAAGATAACTGAATTGTAAAAACTAATTTGAATTTGAATATTACATTACAAAAGAAAATTGTAGCTTAGAAATACTATTTTGAAATTAAAATCGAATTTGAATATTACATAACAAAATCAAATTTGATATATTGGAATCGATTTTGAATATTACATTTCGAAATCGAATGTGATATATTAAATCGAATTCAAATATTACATTTCAAAATCGAATGTGAAATATATATATCGAATTCGAATATTGAGTATAATAAAAAGCAAACTATACTATTATTAGAACGAATATTTTCGAATGTAATCAAATAATTCGAAAACGAACATTCGAAAATTGAATGTTAGAATGTTATGTAAACATTCGAAATTCGAGTCGAATGAACAAATGTATAAAAATCTGTTTTAAATTTTGAATGTTTAGAAACATTCGCCCATCCCTACCTATGACTGATATTATGCATGACAAGCCACAATGCAACAGCAGTCCTCTTTATGATTAACCAATTTATTTGTTCAATTGGTTGTAATTAACCAATCAAAATAGTTGGGAGGGCTTTATTCTTACCATTGCAATCCTAATTGGTTAACCTGATTTTTTTTTTGATTGGGGATTTTAAAAACAAACACGTTGAAAATCAAGTAAAATAGGGCATGGTGCTGCTGAACAGGAGAAGTTGTAAAAAGATAAAATACTTAAATCAGAGTTTAGGTGAGTTTAATTGTATGGGTCAGTTAGGTTTTCTTCTTAAAGACATTTTTTTTATATGTTAGGGCTTAGGCTTAAAAGGGGTGTTAGGAATTGAGGAGCTTATTTGTGATTGTTGAGGGGATAATGTGGAGGTTGAATTTTGGGTTTTTGCATTAGCGAGTTCATGCAGATGGTTCTTTGGGTGTAGGGGTCTTAATGCAGTGGAACAAGGTTAGGTTATGACTCATAGTGCTGTGAAAAGTTTTTAATTAGAGTTACTAGTGCTGGAACAGAGTCATGGTAAGGGTTAACAACAGTTTGGAATATGAGACAGTAACTTTAAAGGGATATGGTTTTAAAAAGATATGACACATAGCTTAGCATATAGTGGGCTAGATTACAAGTGGAGCGCTAAATTAACAAGTGGAGCGCTAAATAAAAAAACTGCACTAGGCAGTATTCTGGGGCTAAAGTTAGTGGGAGTGGGGTGTTAGAAATAAAACGGCACTGAAAGTGCCTTTACATTGCAGTCTATGGGAACTGTGTGACAGAAAGACAAGATAGATAGATAGATAGATAGATAGATAGATAGATAGATAGATGAGATAGATAGATGATAGATAGATAGAGATGAGATAGATGAAGTGGCATCACTAGGGTTGGTGTCACCCGGTGCGGTAAATTATGGTGTCACTCCCCCTAGAAAGCAGACACACACAAACACAAAAACACAGTCACACACACATACAAACACTCAGACACACTTAAAACACACACTCAGATGCACACACAAACACTCGGAAACACACTTAGACACACACACACACAAAAACACTCAGACACACACACACAAAAAACACTCACACACAAAAAACACTCACACACAAAAAACACTCACACACAAAAACACTCAGGCACACACACAAAAACACTCAGGCACACACACACAAAGACACCCAGGCACACACACACACACACACAAACACTCAGACACACACACAAACACTCAGACACACACAAAACACTCAGACACACATAAAAACTCAGACACACACACATACAAAATATGTAAACTGCACTGCATTAATTATAATGCTCATGCCTAGAGCTGCTCCCTGGCTCAGCAGAGCATCAAGTGAAAGATAAACAGAGCACTCTAAAAATGAATCACTAAAGAAAAGGTTTAGGCACGCAAACTATGAAAATTCTACTCTCTGACTCTGTTCCAAGTCTGTCAGTGCATAGCCCCAGGCCTTGTGCCTACGGCTTCTTATGGCCAATCACCTCTGCACTCTGCCCACCCCCAGACCCCTGCCCGCCCTCCCCTCCTACCTCTTCAGTGTGCACTTAGTGTACCGTAACCGTACCGGTCTGGTGGGCATCATAGGTGACTCCTTCACTTTAGAGACAGTGTCAGACAGTCATGCGGTCAGGTGCCAGGCATCCCCCTCACGATTTCCCGGTTCCCGTTTAGAGAGACAGCACAGCAGTGAGTGATTCCACTGCTCCACACGTCACTGAGCACAGATAGGCAGGCAGGTTTAGGCTAGCAGTGCAACTTTGCAAGCCCCATGACACGCCCACAACATTCATAGTGAAATTGGGCAGGGGAGGAGCTAAGTACAAACAAGCAAAGAAAAAAACTGTTTGTAGAAATTGCAGCGCTGGCTCAAGGGGCAAAAAAATTAAGTGTCTACAACTTCTCCAGTCCCACTAATGTTCACAAATGCTGGCCCCTCTAATAAAAAAATCTATGCATCTCTACATCGTATTTCTTTGAATTTCAATACAATTTAAAACATTTCTTCTGATGGTGTCACACCACTAGTGACGCCACTGGATAGATGAGATAGATGATAGATAGATAGATAGATAGATAGATAGATAGATGAGATAGATAGATGAGATAGATAGATAGATAGATAGATAGATAGATAGATAGATAGATAGATAGATAGATAGATAGATAGATAGATAGATAGATAGATAGAGAGATAGAGAGAGAGATAGATAGATAGATAGATAGATAGATAGATAGATAGATAGATAGATAGATAGATAGATAGATAGATAGATAGATAGATAGATTGATAGCTGGATATCCCCCATGTGCATAATGAAAGCTTTTATGGGGAATTACATTTTCAGATAAATGCCTCTTTAACTAATTGGATTCCTAAAACCTGTAAAGCGTGATCAAGCTGCTGGCTGGACCAGAATTTCTATGTAAGCAATATTGCTTTCGGCTCTCAGTAGGAATCCAGCAGGTGAGACAGCAGATAGTTTTTCTAAATATTTTATATATTTGCCATCAGCCATCTCCTGCAGAACAGAGGAAATCTGTAGAGTCAAAAGGGATGTCAGAGGTTCCAGGCAAGCAGCTGAATGTTTCACTGTTCTGCTTTCGATTTTTAACTCATTTTATTTCATCAGTGTTCTCCACTCGGTAAAAGTAAACCATAGAAACTCAGAAACATAGATTTTTGACAACAGATAAGAAGCAGAAGATCCTTCTTTAAGGACCCCTTAACCCAACATGACGTATACATACGTCATGCGATACTTAGCCTATGGTAATGCATGATGTATACATATGTCGGAGCTGCAGGAAGCTCCAGCAGCAGTCTCAGCTGTTAAGTTACAGCCGAGAGCTGGAGTTCATGAGCTCCAGGCATCTGCCTGCCTATGGAATCAGAGCACGATTGGTGCTCTGGTTTCATATGAAGGCAGATACCTGATTGTTACAGACGGCGACACACACAGTGTCACTGTCTGTAACGACCATCTGCTGGTGAGAGGTGTGGGAGGGAAACTGGGAGGCGGGTCTACTTATAAATATATATATAGTTTTGACAGGTAAATAAAAAAGAAAAAACAAGACTCTATTTCTGTTTAAATAGAGTGATAGCAAAAAAGCTAAAAATTCTCCGGTATTTTGGCCAAGTTCTTCTCTGAAATTCCCCGTAGTGAAGGGGTTAAATAGAACAAAACTGCATAATCAACAAATGTGAAATAAAAAGACAATGCAATTACTCTAACTCTGAATTTTAAATGAACAGTCAATTTTATGTTCTGATTTTTTTTTCAATTTTCCTTCAATTTCCCTGCCCCTTTATCATGTGACAGACATCAGTGAATAAAATACTATTTTTTTTACACTGCAAACTAGATAGAGCATTTAATTTTAAGTGACTATTACATTGACTTCTGTTACCAAAACTACTCTCTCTTTCTTGGTGTCCATTGTTGAAAAGCATACCTACATCAAATTAGTTGCATTCATGCACTACTGGGAGTTGCTACCAGGGCAGAACAGCCAGTGGGGCAGCGGGTGTAGTAGCACAAAGGCCTAAGTGTTTGGGCTGCAATCACAGTCAGTCTTTACATAGGTGTGTGCTAAATGTATACAACCTAATGGAGGGGAGCCTTTTTTTATTGCAGGTTGCAGGTCCATCGATCCTATCTATCTGTCTGTCCGTATATCTGTCTGCCTGTCTGTCTAGCCTAAAAATCATAATACAGAGCAGCATGTATATTATTACTATTTCTTACTACTGAGTTACCTTTGGGGGGTCCAAAATAAATTTGGCAACAGGGCCCTCTGTTGATTAGGTCCGCTCCTGGTGGCTACATGCACATATGCCTCTGGTTATTGTTTTATTGGCTGTTTAGCTAGCTCCCAGTGGTGAAGTATTGCTCTGGAGCTGACTTTGAGCCTGATTCTGAAAACTTCACTGGGTCATACATGGTTTTCCACACTGATACTCCCATGGGCTGCCCTCAGGAAATTCCCTAAAAAAGGGGCTGTCCCTGCGAGTTGTGAGATGTCTTCTATAGAAAGTAATAGAGCTTGTTGGAAAGGGAAACTTTGTTGGGGAGAGCAAAGTTAGCAGGGAGTAGGGGCACACTTCAAAAATATCCAGCAAAATCTTCTCAATAAAACTGGACATCTAAATTCAAGTTTTATTTTCATGAGTGTTAGCTAAATATAAAAGGCCTCTTATGCCTTAAAGGGACACTGAACCCAAAAAAAATCTTTTGTGATTCAGATAGAGCATGTAATTTTAAGCAACTTTCTAATTTACTCCTATTATCAATGTTTCTTCGTTCTATTGCTATCTTTATTTGAAAAATAAGGCACCTAAGCCTTTTTCTTGGTTCAGTACTCTGGACAGCAGTTTTTGATTGGTGGATGAATTTATCCACCAATCAGCAAGGACAACCTAGGTTGTTCACGAAAAATGGGCCGGCATCTAAACTTACATTCTTGCATTTCAAATAAAGATACCAAGAGAATAAAGCTTGATGCTCCTGTTTCCGTACGAGCCTTCAGGAAAGAGCAGTTATGAAGCAGTGGTCTAAAGTGGTCTATAATAGATAGATAGATAGATAGATAGATAGATAGATAGATAGATAGATAAATGATAGATAGTAGACAAGTGCATTCTTTTCCTTACAAACGCTGGGCTCTTTGAAGAGGGGTCAGGATTACTGAGGCTCTACAGCATACTACACTTACCTATAGCATGCTGAGAAGCCCGGGCTAATCCCGACCCTTCTTCACAGAGTCCAGGGGTGCTACAATAGGAGGTTTAGCGCACTCTAAGCCTTCTATTACCTGGGCCTGGGGATCTGTGATGGCGGGTCGGGATTAGTGCTGCTCTCCAGTACGCTAAAGGTAAGTATTTAATGCTACAGGTGAACTTTTGCACCTGTAGCAAAGGAACATTTAAATTTGGTTAATGAAAATGAATTTAAATGTTCCCTGAATATTCAGTATTCATTTAATTTGAAACAAAACGAATACCGAATGGCAAGGGCACCAAATCTTGAATATTCGTGCACACCTCTAATAGATAGATAGAAAGATAGATAGATAGATAGATAGATAGATAGATAGATAGATAGATAGATAGAGAGATAGATAGATATAGAGAGATAGATAGATATATAGATATAGATAGATAGATAGATAGATAAAAAGAGATAGATAGTTAGATAAAGAGATAGATAGAGAGAGAAAGAGAGAGAAAGATAGAGAGAGAGAGCAATATAGTGATAGACAGATAGATAAAAGATGCATTCCAATAAAACAAAAATAAAAGTTAACACTATTTCAGCATATAATAGGTGCTTTTTAAAAAAATGGATTCATATTGCGCCTTTACATATGCCTTCATATGCTGGAATTGTTAATCACCCACATATGCTCATAAACAATGCCAACCAATAACCAGCTTTTTATAACTGGTTTGGCATTACTTATGTAAAGTGTCCCATCGTCATGGAAACACCTACACACAGAAGTCAAACCTAGCTTATTCATTTTGAAAAAAATATTTACCATGACAACCAGCCTGGTTGAATGTAAACAATTAAACTATATGATATAACACATCTGCTATGATACAAAATAGCTGTTAAAGTAAGATTTGCACTTAAATAAATTAAGAACAAATTGCAACATTCTGGGCATAAAGATACTATCATGGCTCTTTTTTTTTTGAGGGGGGGGGGTTTCACAGCTTTTTAATTTCAGGCATTTTATTTTAATCATCTGCATTTTTTTCTGTAATTTAAGAGACATAAAAATATTAAGATAACCTTTTTTTTAAAATCAAGGATTGACAACGTTCCCAGCGGAAGAACCCGTCCACCAGTGATTATGTCTAGCCATTGCCTTGATTAAACATTGCAAAAGGAAATGTTTGTGCATTGCTTCCCCTGCTTTTGCATGACCAGTCGTGCAAGAGAAGGGTCTGTCAATCATCCCAAACAAACAAGTTTCAGATTTAACTCCACCATTTTTGAGGTTTTTGAAACAAAAGCAAAAAATATTGCAACATTAATTACTTTTTTTTTTAATTTGTCTTAATCGGAATGCACATCTATTTTTATGTGGATATGTGTGGATATGTGTGTGTATTTGAATAAAATGGTTTGACATGTTAGGTTTATACAGAGGAAAGATGATCCAGTTCTTCTGACAGATTAATAAAGGGAAAAAAAAATCTAAAATATGATCAAATTATTTTTTGGAAAATGGGTTTCATCAAGCATATGTTTTAGCAAAATACTACTTAATTTGGGGGTCAAATAGATGCACCTGGCAGCCCCTGAAAATAAAACCATAAGGCTTTGTTTTGTAGTCTGGCTAACCTTCCTGGCATGGGTGAAGTTGTTTTAGGAAGCTTGATTGGCATATGTTTTGCATCATATTTGTGACAATGATGGTAAGCCAGCCATAACGAAACAAATCCAAATAATCCAATTATTGTATTTATTTTTACATAATTACAGAAGATGCACTTATGGTTTATATTATAATAATTAGTATTGCATTTGTTAATCTTATTAGTGTTGATTTTATTTGTATTTTTCTTTTTAGAATTTATATTTAGAAACATACATTTCGAAAAAGCATTTCTGTGCCTCACCAGAATTTCTTGTATGTTGTTTGATGCTAAATGACACACATTATGGAGATTTCTTTATCACAAGCAATGCATATAGAATATTATACATAAACAAAATGTCTAATAAATATGATATGTATGTTTTAGGCTCATAAATGGCCAGAAAGGGATAAATATAAAGAACTACAACACAAGATCCATTCTTACTGTTTCCAACGTAACAGAAGAGCACTTCGGCAACTATACTTGTGTAGCTGTAAACAAACTGGGAACCAGCAATGCCAGCCTGCCACTTAACCGTAAGTATCATATGTTCAAAAATAGCATTACATTACTTCAGAAGAAATCAGTGCAGTTGTAGATTCTCAAAAGGAATATTTGCTGTAATGTTTGAGATTGAATAAATGATACCTTGTTAAAATTTACTCTAAATTATCATTTTTCCTATACTTTGCTTATATGTCCAAAACAATAGAGGACTTTGTATGATAATTATTTTGAAAAACTGAATCGAAACGTCTAATAGAAAATGTAGAACCATTGTTGTGTTCCTTATGACTCTAGTATACCTTGCTGAAAGATGGAGAAGAACAGAAGATATTGGCATTTTTTTTGGTCATGTACGTTGTTGCAAAATGTCTGAAAAACTAAATTTGCTGAGAGTTTTAAATAAAACAAATCTATTGATTATCTATGTTACCCTGCAGTACTGTTAAAAAATAGATTTGGAGAGTGCCTTCTAGACTTAGTGACTTTGTCAACAGCGCATGTATAGACCATATTCCTTATAGCTGTGTAGCTTGAGCTAATATTGGCACATGCTTTAAATGGGGAAGGTGGTAAGGTTCCTGAATTGTAGGGGTTTTGGTATAAAGGCACTCAAATGGGTGTTACAAATGATTTACAGCCTTGGTGATCAATAAAGAAGGTTAATGTAGAATTATATGTAAAATTACATGGGAAAACACAATTACATTTATTTTCACTTTAAATACAAGATACTATCACTGGTAGTCAGAGATATTTGTCTCACTGGAGAACTGTTTACATTTTTATCATGTTTGGCTTACTGGGCTAACTTTATGCAGTTTCATTTTATTTAGGTTTTGGTAGCTTAAAAATTTGATTTTAAAGGGTCGAAAAGTTCACAATTTTTTAATCAAGTGGATTGTTTGAACATTACATAATAAGGGCTAGATTACAAGTGAGGTGCTATCTTAACGCATGGCGGCAAAGAGGGCAAATGTGCCGTCTACGGGCGCACGTTAAATAACCAGCCATTACAAGTGGCTGGTTAATGCTACCTCGAGCTTGTGGTCAGACCTCTGGTTAAAGATAAAAAGTTGCCCCAATTGACCCCAAAATAAAGTAGGCAGTACTTCATAATAATATAAAAATATGAGCATTTTTATTTTTTTTATTTTTAAAATATGCACAAAGCAGTTATAAGGGGTTAAAGTGAGATTATGTGGGGTGTTTAAAAAAAATGCCACCTGAAGTGCCTTTAAATAGAGGTGAATGGGGCACTGGGTTTTCACTTTAAATATTTATTTATGTACTTATATATCTATGTGTTAATAATATATGCATATACACATATAAACACATAAATATATATTTATAAATTCATATACATATATATTTATTTATTGCTATCCAAAGCTGCACAATTTGCCCCCTGCGCTGCACCAGGTGGTTTGCCATGGCAGTCGTCATTAAAACGAAGCTCCCATTGGAGCCCTCTGGAAGTACGCTCTTGTGGGCGCTTGTCTTGCGGGTTTGCATTGCGCTGCACTTGTAATACCAGCTTACATTAAGTGTGCTGGTTTTACTGAGTGGAGCGCAAATATCATGTTCATGTAAGTGCAATATTGCACTCCACTTGTAATCTAGTTAAATGAATATCTTTATGTCTAGTAAAATTAAATTTAGGACATTTTTATGTATTATTTTGTAACATTCTTTTCAGACCAGAGAAGACAGATTTTATTGTGGCCATTCAATTAGGGCATGCACATTTATTTTGAGTTAATTGCTAAAAATCAAGTGTTTAAAAAATGTGAAACTAGGGAATGGTGGATCAGTGCTTGAAGACTTAGTTGCAGATTTATGAAATGGACATTTGTTGTTGATATTTATAAAGCAGTAGTATAAGGATAAGGGCCAAGGCTGTGTGTATATATGTGTTTGTATTAAGTCTAATCTGTACAATTAAAGAGACTTGAAACCCAAAATATTTATTTCATTTTTCAGATAAAGCAGAATATTTTAAACAACTTTCCAATTTACTTCTATTATCTAATCTCCTGGTATCCTTTTCTAGCTGATGATTGTTGGCTGCACATATATGCCTCTTGTTATTGGCTGACTCAATTTATTCACCTAACTCCCAGTATCGCATTGCTGCTCCTTCAAAAAAGGATACCAAGAGAATGAAGCAAAATTAATAATATTAGTAAATTGGAAAGTTGTTTCAAATTGTATGATCTAAGAGATGAAAGAGATTTTTTTTGGTTTCAAGCCCCTTAGAACTAACAGAGAAAGTATATAACAAATAAATAATCAAATAATTCCACTACCTGTCTTGAAGTTTTGTGGTAGAGCTAGTTTGCACATTTGTGTTACCTGACAAGAATAAGTTTAGTTTGGAACGTAAAAAGAGATCTCTTTTACATGCTAAAATGACATTTTGGGGTAGATTTATCATAGTGCGAGCGGACATGATACGATGTAGCGTTTCATGTCTGCTGCACATTGATAAATGCCGACAGCATACGCTGTCTGCATTTATCATTGCATCAGCAGTTCTTGTGAACTGCTTGAGCAATGCCGCCCCCTGCAGATTTGCAGCTAATCGGCTGCTAGCAGGGGGTGTCAATCAACCCGATCATATTCGATCGGGTTGATTTCTGTCTGCAGCCTCAGAGCAGGCGGACAAGTTATGGAGCAGCGGTCTTTAGACCGCTGCTTCATAACTACTGTTTCCGGTGAGTCTGAAGGCTCGCACGGAAACAGGGGCATCAAGCTTCATACGGAGCTGGATAAATCGGCCCCTATGCATTCACGCTACCTTACACAATTACTGTACCATGAACCATACTAAAGTTTGCACAATAAATATTATCCATTGACTTGTAATAAAAGCACAATATTGTTAGCAGTGCCGGAAGTTGTTAAAGGGACACTAAACCCAAAAAATGTCCTTCATGATTCAGGTAGATAATACAATTTTAAACAACATTCCAATTAACTTCTATTATCTAATATGCTTCATTCTTTAGATATCCTTTGCTGAAGAAATAGCAATGCACATGGGTGAGCCAATCACACAAGGCATCTATATGCAGCCACCAATCAGCAGCTACTGAGACTATCTAGATATACTTTTCAGTAAATGATATCAAGAGAATGAAGCAAAATAGATAATAGAAGTAAATTAGAAAGTTGTTTAAAATGGCATGCTCTTTCTAAATCATGAAAGAAAAAAATTGGGTTTCATGTCCCTTTAATGCTCTATTACACTTGCATTTTTTAACTAAACTTGTAACCTGGCCCTTTTTTTAGCATAGCTGATAAGCACTTCCTTGCAATATATCTGCTCAAGTAGGGCTAAATTACAAGTGGTGCACTTTTTAGTGCTTTCTCTAGATTGTAAGCTTTACTAGAAGTACGCTTTTTGTGTTTGTGCGTGAGCGAAACCCTATTTCAATGGAGAGCGCAAAAGAAAATATCCTAACACCTATTGCTCGCGCTCTCACCCGGCAAGAGTTATGAGTATTCACATTCACATACAGGATAATGCAATTTTTATTGTAAATACATATTCCATATACCCTTTACCTATATATCCATATAGGATACAGTCAACTCCAAAATTGTTATTGTTTAAAAAGATAGATAATCCCTTTATTACCCATTCCCCAGTTTTGCATAACCAACATAGTTATATTAATACTCTTTTTACCTCCGTGATTACCTTAATTTATAATCTATTGACATTGCATTTTAACCATTTAGTGCAGTGTCATTTACAACCCACGGGTGTGAGCACAATGCTATCTATATGGCCTACATGAACTAGCAGTCTCCTGTTGTGAAAAGCTAAAAAAAAAAAGCATGTGATAAGAGGCTGTCTGTAGTGGCTTAGAAACAGGCAGATATTTAGAGGTTTAAATCTTATAAAGTATATTAATATAACAATGGGGGGTTGTGCAAAGCCGGGGAATGGGTAGTAAAGGCAATATCTATCTTTTTAAACTATAATAATTTTGGTGTTGACTGTCCCTTTATATATATATATATATATAAGGAAAGCAATAGGTCCAGCACAAATTAACAGTTCAGAAATGGTTAGCAAAAGTGCACGGTAGACAGAGGGTCCTGCTCACCTCCCATATATAAATCCAAAAGGAAAAAAGTGAATGGCTCCAGCACTGTTTCTTTTAAAAGTGAAAAAAAAACTTTATTAAGGTGACATAATGAACAGACAGCATGCTCAGCATGATTAAGGGTCTGCGTTACCCGAAACGTTGCTGTCTGTTCAATATGTCACCTTAATAAAGGTTTTTTCACTTTTAAAAGAAATAGTGCTGGAGCCATTCACTTTTTTCCATTTGGATTTATATATATATATATATATATAAAAAAGTATTAATTATTACAATAATTATTTTTTCTATCCATTTAAATGTAAGCTGGTGATATGTAATGAAAAATGTAATGATCAGCAAATCCTGTTTAAATAGTTACTAAAAAAATATATATTTGCATGCACTTTAACATAGATAGAACAGCTATATTTTTGCAAAGATCCATTGTTTTATTAAGATGAAGACTGACATACAATCATGTTAATATGATAAGTCTGATCTTGAAAGGATTGTTAGGGAGAATAAATATCACTATACACTATAGTATTAAATTAATTACTCGGGCTAATGTAAATGTTAGATGAATTTTCTAACGGCAACTGTTATTTACTAGAAACCATTAATTTTCAAATAAAAGAGATGCGTGTGTTAGGTCTCAGTGACTGGGCGATGTCAGGTGAATTTCCCCATGATACCTGCAGTGCACAGATTGGAATTAAAATCAAGACGAGGTGATATTTTGACATTTACTCATGCAAATAATTTGTAATGGATAGAGCATGTGTTTGTCTTTAATACCCTGCTTGCATACTAATTTGATGTTCAACTAATATTCATTCGCTGAATTAAAATTTAAATTGTGTCTTTTATGCCTGATGATACAAATTCACACTATGGGGCCTATCTATCAATCTCCGAAAGGAGCTTGATGGCCCGTGTTTCTGGCGAGTCTTCAGACTCGCCAGAACAGCAGTTATGAAGCAGTTATGAAGCAGCAGTCACAAAGACCGCTGCTCTATAACCTGTTCTGAGCAGGCAGACAGGAATCGCAACAATTCAACCCGATCGAGTACGATCGGGTTGATTGACAGCTCCCTGCTAGCAGCCCATTGGCCGCGAGTCTGCAGGGGGCGGCGTTGCACCAGCAGCTCTTGTGAGCTGCTGGTGCAATGTTAAATGCGGAGAGCGTATTGCTCTCCGCATTCAGCGATGTCTTGCGGACCTGATTCGCACTGTTGGATCAGGTCCGCAAGACATTTCTTAAATATGCCTCTATAAGTATTCTGTAAATCATTTTAAATATATGTTTTTTAAAGTACTTAAAGGGACAGTCTACTTCAGAATTTGAATTGGTTAAAAAGATAGATAACCCTTTATCATCCATTCTCCATTTTTGCAATCAACACGAATATATTAATATACTTTTTACCTCTGTGATTACCTTGTATCTATGCCTTTGCAGACTGCCCCCTTATCTCAGTGCTGTTTACAGGCTTGCATTTTACCTAATTAGTGCGGACTCATGAATAACTCCACGGGAGTGAGCACAATGTTATCTATATGACACACACATTAACTAGCACTGAATTACTGTGAAACGTTAACAAAATGCACTTAGATAAAGGTGGCCTGCAGGGTCTTAGAAACAGGCAGAGATTTAGAGTTTTAAAGGTTATAAAGATTATTACTATAACAATGATGGTTATGCAAAGCTAAGGAATGCGTAGTTAAGGTGTTAACAATCGTTTTAAACAATAAACATTTTTGGAGTAGACTGTCCCTTTAGTCTTGTATTCTGTTAATTAATTTGAGGGGTTTTTTTCAACTCAAGTGCATTTCAGTGATACACCTCTTGAAAATATATTTTGAATTCATGGTCTATGTCCACTTTATTCTGTTTATTTAGGGACACATGCAAATAAACGTGCTATGAACTGAACAATCACTTTGTAGAATGTTGCAGGGCCAGTTAATTTATAAGTTATATTTAAGTATGGATGATAAAGGCACTCTTGGAGACTCTCTTGGAGAAATGAAACAGTCTTATAAAAGCAGGTTAATGAAGTAATGCATATATTGCAATATTTATTTTGCTTAAAGGGATGTTGAAGTTGTAGTTACTTTATTTACAAATTATTTTGGCTACAAAAACACAAAATAATGTTTTTTTCCAAGCATTTGAAACTGTACATTTGCTAAAAAAATCTCCATGTGTTTTGTTTTGTCTTATCTCATTTGCTGCAGCCAATTAGGGACAAATTTAGCTGAGCTTGTGCATTGATTCAACAATCAATGTGTAGAATGATGGGCAAGAATCCTGCAGGATCCTTTATTGTCTGAGATAAAAAGACATTAAAGCGCCATTATAGTCTAATCCATTAGAGCATGTCATTTTTTTAACTATCAACCCTGTTCTACTTTGTATTTTACTCGCGTAAATGGGGTTAAACACACAATAGATGTTCCGCACGGAACTCATGGTGCTTTGCTTGTTCAAAGATGAACTCGCTACTGATCCAGTCAGCAGCACTCAGACATGCAATAAGCGCTGCTGATTGGATCAGTGTCTGGTTCATCTACTCTGTGTTAAACCCCTTTGCAGGGGTTATATACACAGTAGTGCAGGGTCAATAATCAAAAAATTATATTCTCTACTAACAGAATAGAGCAGGTCATTTTTTGACTATTATGGCCCATAGAGTAGTGTTTGCCTCACACTCTCCAGAGAGGCCAAAACCTAATTCTGTAAATTTTGCAAATTAAACAGCTCATTTAGGCAATTTGCACCTAAGTTGCAGTTTTTTATTTTTCAGCTCTCTATTGAGTGTGGCACAATTTTTACACAAAATCTGGAGATGTTGAATGTTTTTTTAATATGAACAAAATAAATAATGAAAGTACATTACTAAACTTTTTACTATATATAATAAAACATTATATACTGTATATATATATATATAGACATCAAAAATCAGTAAAGCACTCCAGGTATCCTTTTTGTAGTATCTCAATGCCCAGGGTGCTCAGTAATTGTGTATACATTCATCAAGAAGAGAACGGCACTCACTGGGTCTTATCCATAAAAATTTAATACATATGACGTTTCGGGGTCTCCCCCTTTATCAAATATACAGACAGGTAACCAAAAAAGTGAACTTACCCCTCCTTATGTACAAACATACAAACATTGTGAGCGTCCAACGCTGCCGACAGCGTCCGGAAGTGTCTCCTCCCCCAGCCAGGGTTGCGCTACGTAATTTCCGTAGCCATAGCAACCATGACGCTTGTTCAGCAGCGTCTGTGAGTGAAACAAAACAAAACAAGATACGGCTGAATAAGGCATGCTTTGACCAAGTTAATATAGATTGTTAAACAATATGCTGCATTATAGAAATGTAGTACCATTACAAAATATAATAAAACAACATAAATATGTTCAGTCCTTGTCAAGCTGATTGGGATCCTCATTTTATACTTTAATACTCTGTAATATGAAAGTAGCTAATGTTTTGACCACTTCTGGACCAGCTGAATCATGAAGAAAATAAATAAATCTGATGGCTACATGTGTGACCAATATTGACTTACTCTTTGGTAAAGTATGAGTCTAACGAGCAAAGATGACATAAAATAATGTAGTTGGATTTACCAACTGTGTCCTTCAGGAGGGAGGGCATGGACTGAGAGGAGAGAGAAAAAAAAGGGGGGAAAGAAGAAAATATGTGAGCAATAATTTATTTATGTAGGCCAAGGTCATCCCAGGGTTGCCTAATTTCACAGTATAAATCTACTTTGTTCAGGGTCTCGAAGGCATATTGTTCCATATACTTGATACATTCCATAACAGATACCACTTTAGAAACTGCTGGAGGGGAAGTCTGTTTCCAATCTCTTGTATAGCCAGCTTTGTGGCCATGAGTAGGTAAGACATTAGAACATGTTCTGCCTCATTTAAAGTAGGAGTTCCATGATGAAGGAGACCCAATGCTGGATTCAGATACACAGGAATGTGTAATTTGTTTAAGATTCCAAAAATGTTTCTCCATAAACCTCTTATCTTAGGAATTCCCACCAGATATGTATTGTAGTTCCTAGGTTGCTAAATTCTCTCCAACACAGTAGGGATGATGTCTTATAGTATTTATGTGGGTTACTGGAAATAAATATATATACTGCAAGTATACTGTAAAATTGGTGCAGCAGAGCTTCACACTTCTGCATCCGGTTAGCTTGACGGTTAGCTCCGCCCCCGTAACATTTTATTTTAATGTATATATGTTGTGTTTGGTACAACATTTTATTTAGCCCTAACCCTTTCCGTAAGGACATCAGTCACACTAACCATGACAAGGGCAAATTATTACTTTCAACTTCTAATATGAGTGCAAGTTAGCACCGGCGCAATATTCAATATAATAACATTAGCGCGCCATTTGTAATCTAGACCTAACTGTTTCACTGCTGGGTTACTCACAAAATGTGACCTTTAAACAAAATCAGTATATATATATATATATATATATATATATATATATAAATATATTGTTCAGCCGAATGGGATCTAGCTAAAAACTTCTCTGTAAGTGTGAGACCTTCTTGCAATACGATAAGGTAACTGGAGTCTTATCTGAGCCAATATACACAGTGGGAGGTCTGCATTTCTTGTGAAACACAGCTGATCGATTTACCTGGGCACTCCTGACTGCACATTTGGAGAGTTTAGATATTGCAGCTAATTACGGAGGTTAACTATTTGTGGTGACTACTTACCTCATAGCGATTGAGGTTTCTAGAAGTAAGTGCTTTGGGATAGGGGAATTGCAACCCCATACACTTTTTTATTTATATAGTCCACCTAAGAGAGGCGCAGATACACACTCTTCTTCATATATATATATATATATATATATATATATATATATATATATATATATATATATATATATATGTGGGAAAAAAGGCACTCACTGGTTCAGAGTAAAAAATAACATTTAATAGTTTAAGTTAAGAATGCATGACGTTTCGGAGGCATTCCACCCCCTTTATCAAATGCATAATACAAACAGTTTGAATGTACAAAAAAAACGACATGAACATGAACTTTTACCTCTTGAGAAAGACCGCACGGTGGCGGTTGAAACGCGTTGAGGCTTTTTTGGACTGCATGAGGATCCGTACTTTGCTCCAGTGACGACATCGGCTTTTACACTGACGCTTTCTAACACAGCGTTTTTTCATCTGAAGTCACTACAACGGACACTAACCTAAAACGGACACTTTTGGTTCCGAAATTTTCATCTGCAAAGATTTATGCTTTAACTGCCTTGGATATCATATGTTGTGTTAACAAACCGCCTGAATAAATTACAATTTTGTAAGTACAATTCAGAGAGTGGGGTGCGTTTGTTGTATCTACCTACACTTGAGTCTGTTTGCGCTTATTTGTTTCAGAGATCTGGGATTCTACTTTACTTCAGGAGGCACGCAGGACACCTTCGGTCATTTTTGCAGCAGCAGGTCTCGTATATAATAATAATTATACAGTTGTACTCATTTGCACTTATTGTGTTTTTTGCTCTATGTCTTTTTTTTTAGGAATTTGTACAATAATTATTAGTGGTTCTTAAATAATACACGTTAATCCACTTCATTTATTTTTTAATTTCTTACTTTTATTAAGTATTAATTTTTATTATTATTATTTATTTTTTTTGGTGTTTATAGTGTTACATCACAGCAATTTTGAATCACCCCTGGCAGCTAGCGCTGTTTAATAATTGTGTTTTGTAGGAAAAATCCTATTGGCTGATGCAATCAGCCAATATAATTGAAGTCCTGATCCAATCAGCCAATAGGATTGAGCTCGCATTCTATTGGCTGTTCCAATCAGCCAATAGAATGCAAGCTCAATTCTATTGGTTGATTGCATCAGCCAATAGGATTTTTCCTACCTTAATTCCGATTGGCTGATAGGATTCTATCAGCCAATCGGAATTGAAGGGACACCATCTTGGATGACGTCACTTAAAGGAACCTTCATTCTTCAGTCGCCGTCGGATGGAAGAGGATGCTCCACGTCGGATGTCTTCAAGATGGACCCGCTCCGGATGGAAGAAGATAGAAGATGCCATCTGGATGAAGACTTCTGCCGGTCTGGATGTCCTCTTCTGGCTGGATCGGATGAAGACTTCTGCCCCTCCGGAGGTCCACTTGTGCCTGGCTGGGTGAAGACGTCTCAAGGTAGGGTGATCTTCAAGGGGGTAGTGTTAGGTTTTTTTAAGGGGGGATTGGGTGGGTTTTAGAGTAGGGTTGGATGTGTAGGTTTTAATGTTGGGGGGTATTGTATTTTTTTTTACAGGTAAAAGAGCTGATTACTTTGGGGCAATGCCCCGCAAAAGGCCCTTTTAAGGGCTATTTGTAATTTAGTATAGGGTAGGGATTTTTATTATTTTGGGGGGCTTTTTTATTTTATTAGGGGGATTAGAGTAGGTGTAATTAGCTTAAAAAAATTGAATTATTTTTTTATTTTCTGTAATTTAGTGTTTTTTTTGTACTTTAGTTTATTTAATTTAATTGTAGTTAATTAGTTAGTTTATGCAATTAATTTAATGATAGTGTAGTGTTAGGGGTAATTGTAACTTAGGTTAGGATTTATTTTACAGGTAAATTTGTACTTATTTTAACTAGGTAGCTATTAAATAGTTAACAACTATTTAATAACTATTCTACCTAGTTAAAATAAATACTAAGTTGCCTGTAAAATAAATATAAATCCTAAGCTAGCTACAATGTAACTATTAGTTATATTGTAGCTATCTTAGGATTTATTTTATCGGTAAGTATTTAGTTTTAAATAGGATTAATTTATTTAATTATAGTAATTTTATTTCGTTTTATTTAAATTATATTTAAGTTAGGGGGGTTAGACTTAGGGTTAGACTTAGGTTTAGGAGTTAATACATTTAATATAGTAGTGGTGACGTTGGGGGAGGCAGATTAGGGGTTAATAAATGTAGATAGGTGTCGGCGATGTTAGGGATGGCAGATTAGGGGTTAATAAAATTTAACTAGTGTTTTCGAGGCGGGAGTGCGGCAGTTTAGGGGTTAATATATTTATTACAGTGATGGTGATGTCCGGTCGGCAGATTGGGGGTTACAAATTTTAATTAAGTGTTTGCGATGTGGGGGGGCCTCGGTTTAGGGGTTATTAGGTAGTTTATGGGTGTTAGTGTACTTTTTAGCACTTTAGTTAAGAGTTTTATGTTACGGCATTAGCCCATAAAATTCTTAACTACTGACTTTTAAATGCGGTAGGAGTCTGGACAGGAGAGGGTCTACCGCTCACTTTTTCCAGCAATCATAATACCGGCATTAGGTAAATCCCATTAAAAAGATAGGATATTTGTGGTATGCAAAAATCGCGGACAAAAAGTGAGCGGTACAACTGTACCTGCCTGACTCCTCAACGCTGCTTTTTAAGGCTAACGCAAGACTCGTAATCTAGGCATTAATTTTTAAAATTAGAATAAAATGTCATTTTTATAGTTTTAGATAGATAGATAGATAGATAGATAGATAATTAAAAAAATGGCTTGAACTAACTTGTGGACTTTAATTGAATTGTAAAAGATTTTGCTTTTAGAAAATAGCTACCTAGGAGACTTTACTGTGGATAGACCACCATGTTCAATTTTTCTTTAGGCTCAAGACCCTGTTTTTTTTTTATTTTTTATAAGTTTTCATCTGTATTTACCATAGTGGCATACCTTTGTCAGCTAATAAAAGTAAAAGACCAAATAAATTGCCTGGAAATCAAAATGCATTGTTATTGTTTTCAAATAATTTAATTGCATTTCTTTCTTGTCAACTGCAAATTGAATGTTGGATTTATTTCAAAATCATTTCAAGTAAAGCAGTTTTAATTGGGAAACAATTATCTGCAATGTATTACTTGAGAGAAACGTGGCTTGAAGTGAAAATTTACCTAAGCTTTTAATATTATTTCTTAATAGCTGTCACTAATTAGATTTTTGGCATTCACACACTTAGATTTACTGTTGGTTCCAAGCTGAGCTGCTGTACTTTTTATTAACATTGTTTTACTCTATGTGGAATTCCTTGCTATATTATATAACTATAGAATACAAACATCACATATAAAACAGGGTAGAGATCTAAGAATATTAATTTTAGTTTTATAATGATTAATATAGGTCACATTTATCTGTCCATTTTTCGATATTTGAGATTTTTTTCGTCTCTGTGTATAATTATTAAATATTGAAGTTCCAAACCTGCAAAAAAAGGAGAGATATACTCAACTGAGAATAATCAAAGCGAATGAAAAAAATAAAATAATGGGATACTACCCCCTTAGGGTACACTCTCTTTTAGTTCACTGTTCCTTCCATGGAGAATGATCCTATTGTATATCTATCTGATCCTGCTCCTAAATATTGAGCAATATTCCTAAGTACACAAGAAAGCTACCAACCTCAAATAAACATTTCATTCTTTTTGGGTCTCATCAGTGAGGTGCAGTGGCATTTCTGATCAAAATCTTGCTAACGTGGAGAGAAATCACGCTAAATGTTTGAATTTCTTTCAAGGACTTCACAATACTGACAAGACCTCTTACCAGATCAGAAATCTTTAGACATTTGAACCAAACTACTTCAATATTGTTTACTTTGCCCCGTGACTCCAACTATCCTAACTCCACACATGGAACACCCACAACTCTGCTCACTAGCCTCCCTGAGAGTGTTTTTTCCCCAAAAAATAAATTCTCTACCACCACTGAGTACAGCATCAGTTTATGTTTTTTCCTGTGTTGCTAATTTTGTCAGGTTAGGTGCAAGCATTATGCTCCTGCATTTTTGCATAACTGAAACCAAATCAGCATTAACATGTTTTCCATTGTTAATAATCTTGTATCTTGACATTTTGATTCAGTTGAACCTTAGCAGGAAGTATCTATCAGTCAATGATCCTTCAGTATAAAGTACACAACTGTTACTGGTGTAAACGTTTCAGTCTTAATTTAAATACTTTTAATATAACATTTGCTCAGACAATGGCATTTCTACTTGTTTATATACTGTTTTTCCAGGTCAACAGGACCTTGGTTTTAGCAAAACCTCAGAATAGCAAGAAAATCATAATTATTAGTTATCTATATTTTTTGTTGAGTTTTCCATGTAATAACTGTTTTTGACAGATCTATTTCATAGAACCATTTATGAAATCTGATCTTACATATAAAAATTCTTACAATCATCTTTGAAATGTCAAAATGTTCACTGAATAATTTGATGTATCAAAACAGGTTTGAAGGTATTTGGATTTGTTGCATATATCAAGCATATTATAACGTGGCAAATTAAATTTGCATATCTAATTTGCAACTTAATGAATATCGACCTATGCTTTTCTTTTTTTATGAGCTAAGTAGTACTACCCCCATTGTTTATTAGCTACATTCGATTAATTTGTGCATATGCATGTGTTTAGCATATATATCAGCATTCTAATTGTATATCTACTACAACAGAATTTAAAAAACATTAGTAACCACTTGAGAAAAAAACAGCTGTTCATGGCATCCTTCAGAAAGGGCACCTTTAGCTTTCAAGTATGTCTTGGGAGCTGATTGTCATCACAATTTTACAGCTTCTACAGGATGGAAGAGATTATATTTTTTTATAATTATTTTATTAAAAGAAAGTGAGTGGTATGTGAAAATACAAGGGGTAAAATATAATAATTAAGCAATTCGCAAGGTATACAAAAGTTAACAGCTACAGCACTTATATAAGTATATATATAGATAAATTAGAGTCAATGGGAAAGGCACTCCATATACAAATGTAGCAGCTTCCAGGGTGCACTTCAAAAAATCATCAAATATATATGTAGAAAAAAGGCACTCACTGGTTCAGGATAAAACATAACATTTAATAAATTAAATTAAGAATGCATGACGTTTCGGAGGCATTGCACCTCCTTTCTCAAATGCATGATACAGACATTTTGGATGTACAAAAAGCGGTATAACACATACAATACCCCCTCACCTTAAATAACCCAGTGGCTTCTGATGGTGCCAAGCCGCAACCACGGCCCGCATGATGTAGATCCGGAAGTCATGTGACCGGAAATTACGTCATCTACGTGAGCCACGTGGTGACGCCGGTTACCATGGTGACAACTGTTTGTTGTCTTACGATAAGCATGGACAATGGGGAAGTACCAATCTAACGGAACACAAATACTTAACTTGTTCATTGTAAAAAAGACCCTCTTGTCCATGTTATAAAATACTGCAATCAGCCATAAAGCAGAATGCCAGTGTATTAAAAACAACAAAGGCAATCGATCATAAATGATCGATTGTAATATAAAAACATGAATATGGTGGATATATAAATGCTTCTTAATTGAACACAGAGCTTGTTTAACTATTGGTATATACATATATGCAGCACTATAATATCATCAGTAATCAATTATATGGGAGATGTGAGAAAAAATCATCATCAAACACCCCAAATCTTGAATAATAAATAGTATATACACATATATACAACCAATTAATTGATATATTCTTAGTGTCTCCTGGAATATGGCAAAAAATACCTGAGGACTTATGAACTAAAGATAATAACGATAAAAGTCATATTGAAAAGTCATTGGTTGTGGATATAATTTGAGAAAGAATGATCAGTTATAATCCATGGAGAGAGGTTAGATCAACTCACAGTATAGAATGGCGAGAAATCAAGCATAGTATTTAATCCCCTAGGTGTTATAGTGTCCAAAGTATAAATCCATCTTGTCTCCATTCTTAGAAGTCGATTGCCCCTGTCACCCCCCCTTGTCAACGGTGGTACTTGGTCAATCAGCATGGTTTTTAAGCTTGATAAACCATGCTTATGTCTGGCGAAATGGCGTGCTACTGGCTGATCAGAGTCGCCATTTTTGATGGCTTCCCTGATCGCACAGCGATGATTGGCCATACGCTCCCGAAACGTAGTGACCGTTTTCCCTATATATACAAGGGAACAGGGGCAAATCAGCATGTAAATCACATGGGTACTCATGCATGAAAGTCTGTGTTTGATTTTATAGCGCTTGTTTGTATGCGGGTGCTGGAAAGTGTCACCTTTTAGCATACTGTCACACGTGACACAATCGCCACATTTAAAGCAGCCTTTTTTGTTGGATTTTAGCCAAGTAGTATTCTCATAACACCTAGTTGGGTCCGTTTTTACTAGCAAGTCCCGCAAGTTTTTCGCTCTTCGATACACCATTCTAGGATGTTGTTGTTTCATGAATGGTAGAGACTTATCTGAATGCACTAAATCCCAATGTTTAGAAATTGCTCCAGCAACTTTTTGGTGCATTGGATCAAATGTAGTTATAAAGTTGATCTTCTCCTCTGAGTTATTTATTTCTTTTGTTCTGATCACATTTTCCTCAAATCGTTTTATAGCTCCTTCCTTAATGTCCATAACCATCTTTCTATCATATCCACGTACAATCAATTTCTCTGACATCTCTTTTAGTTGTGTAGTTCTATTTTGTGCCTCAGTATTGTTGCACAGAACCCTAGTGAGCTGAGAGGCTACTATCCCTTTCTTCTGGTGTGTGGGATGATAACTCCGTGCATCTAATAGGGAATTGAGGTCGGTAGGCTTGGTATAGAGGGACGTACCAAACCTACACACCTCTTCATCAATTACCTTAAAGATATTAAGGTCCAAAAAATTTACTTTATCGGTGTCATATTCAAGTTTAAATTTGATTGGGCTAGACAAACTATTTAAACCATTTACCCAAGATATCAGGGTTTCCGGGGTCCCACGCCAAATCAAAAAAACGTCATCAATATATCTCATATAATACACCACCTCTACTATGTCCTGGGGTCGCATTAAAAAATGCTCATACCAGGACATGTAGAGGTTGGCATACGTGGGAGCCATGTTTGACTTTTATCGTTATTATCTTTAGTTCATAAGTCCTCAGGTATTTTTTGCCATATTCCAGGAGACACTAAGAATATATCAATTAATTGATTTATTATTCAAGATTTGGGGTATTTGATGATGATGTTTTCTCACATCTCCCATATAATTGATTACTGATGATATTATAGTGCTGCATATATGTATATACCAATAGTTAAACAAGCTCTGTGTTCAATTAAGAAGCATTTATATATCTACCATATTCATGTTTTTATATTACAATCGATCATTTATGATCGATTGCCTTTGTTGTTTTTAATACACTGGCATTCTGTTTTATGGCTGATTGCAGTATTTTATAACATGGACCAGAGGGTATTTTTTTGTGTTCCGTTAGATTGGTACTTCCCCATTGTCCATGCTTCTCGTAAGACAACAAACAGTTGTCACCATGGTAACCGGCGTCACCACGTGGTTCACATAGATGACGTAATTTCCGGTTGCTTGGCGCCATCAAAAGCCACTGGGTTATTTAAGGTGAAGGGGTATTGAATGTGTTATACCGCTTTTTGTACATCCAAAATGTCTGTATCATGAATTTGAGAAAGGAGGTGGAATGCCTCCGAAACGTCATGCATTCTTAATTTAATTTATTAAATGTTATGTTTTATCCTGAACCAGTGAGTGCCTTTTTTATATATATATATATATATATATATATATATATATATATATATATATATATTTATATTTATGAAATATAGATATAGTTTCATATATATATATATATATATATATATATATATATATATATATATATATATATATATATATATATACACATACAGCAAGCAGGAAACAGCACTCACTGAGCTTAGTTAATGAAAACAATGTTGTTTATTCAGTGATGTTTCGGGGAATGCTCCCCTTCATCAGCCCAGAGTTACAGTGTGTATACAGAACATTTATACCCTTCAATGACCCTCCCCCTGTGCAAAAAAAATGCCAAACCGGTTGCCAGGGCAACCAGCGCCCAAACAGCAGTTTAAAATATACCAGTGAAACGTTACAAACATATATACAAAGTGATCAAATAATGATAAACAGTGTATCAACATATACCATATAAACATATAACAACTCCGATGGTGCAGTAACCCTGAATGTATCAAATTGTCAGTTTGCAGCTTCATGCACCCAGTAATAACGACATACATATAAGTACATTGAAAGTACACAAATCAATGTGGGAAAGTACCGATAACCTACGGACTCGCAGTGTTTAGCAGAATAGGATACCAAGAGATTAAACATTTCCTAATCAGGGGTGTAACTGCAAAAGAAGAATAAATTATGCACAATAGGCTATGTGTCAGCCAGTGTGTAATTGTCCATGACATACCTCATAACGGGCACACAATGTGTAGAAGAGCCAGGGGTACTACAGGGGAACTCGCAGCTGGCTGCGCTAGCCACGGCTATGTGTATAACGTAAACAAGTGGTGTGTACTTCAATCGGCTATGGGCGACCAGCCTCTATCCGGGTATCCAAGTAATATGTGGCTCAAGTGGAAACGGCCAATAATCATGGGAATCACTAACTTGTATGAATCTAAATCACCTGGGACCCGACTACAGCCAAAAACTTATGGGAGAAAGTGAGAACAAACACACCTAGCATGTGCGCATGCGTATCGCAATATGGAAAATTCAAAGCATAATCTGACAGCTCAGATTGGTAGAGCCAGAACAGCCCCCTGGCAACCGGTTTGGTGTTTTTTTGCACAGGGGGAGGGTCATTGAAGGGTATAAATGTTCTGTATACTCACTGTAACTCTGGTCTGATGAAGAGGAGCATTCCCCAAAACGTTACTGAATAAACAACATTGTTTTCATTAACTAAGCCTAGTGTGTGCTGTTTACTGCTTGCTGTATCTAATCCACATTCAGCACCCTGGCATTTAAAGACTGTTTGTGAGAGTGCTCCTTACTCGCTTCATAAGAAAGTGCACTCCAAAGGACTTACTTGTAGATCCACTTTATTTGTGAACGTTTTTTGTTGGTTGTTTTTCTGTCTGTCTGAGGACGAGCTAGTTTGGCTCGAAAACGTTCACAAATAAAGTGGATCTACAAGTAAGTCCTTTGGAGTGCACTTTCTTTTACTTATCTACACATACTGTTTGTTGCACCCAAGGCAGCTGATTGGAACGTTTGGAGTGCACTTTGTCTACAAATCTATCTATCTATCTATCTATCTATCTATCTATCTATCTATATATATATATATATATATATATATATATATATATATATATACACAGCACACAGAGAAAGTTCAGCACTCACTTACAAGCTCTCGGCTAAGATTAAAAGCAAAAATGGAAGAGTTAGTTACCGCATCTAGCCAAATGGGATAAGCCCAGGTACCACGTCCCTAAACAGCCAAACAATGCAAGCTCTAAATCCAACAAACTGGGAACAAGTGAAGGGTGCACAGGCTTATGTAATCACCCTAGACATATACAAAACATGGAAGGGGACTGCACTCTCAGACCGGACTGGGTACACATCCAATGACCCTGCAACATTCACAGCCCTGGGAGCACAATAGCACTCTCAGGAAGCTGCACTGTCCCCAGAGTCACAGGCAGTTAACCCCAGACAGGTCTGGGTGCAAGGCCCATAGGGGAAATTACAAAACAAATTAATACAGCATGCAGAGAAAGTCCAGCATTTACTTACAAGCGCTCAGCTAAGATTAAATGCAAAAATTGAAGAGTTAGTTACCACATCTGGCCAAATGGGATAAGCCCAGGTACCACGTCAAGGTCTCTTCCAAAATCTGAGTCCCTAAACAGCCAAACAATGCAAGATCTCAATCCAACAAACTGGGAACAAGTGAAGGGTGCACAGGCTTATGTAATCACCCTAGACATATACAAAACACGGAAGGGGACTGCACTCTCAGACCGGACTGGGTACACATCCCATGACCCTGCAACATGCACAGCCCTGAGTGTACAATTGCACTCTCAGGTAGCTGCACTGTCCCTAGAGTCACAGGCAGTTAACCCCAGACAGGTCTGGGTGCAAGGCCCATAGGGAAAATTACAAAACAAATTAATACAGCACACAGAGAAAGTCCAGCACTCACTTACAAGCTCTCAGCTAAGATTAAAAGCAAAAATGGAAGAGTTAGTTACCGCATCTGGCCAAATGGGATAAGCCCAGGTACCACGTCAAGGTCTCTTCCAAAATCTGAGTCCCTAAACAGCCACACAATGCAAGATCTCAATCCAACAAACTGGAAAGAAGTGAAGGATGCACAGGCTTATGTTATCACCCTAGACCAGGGGTCAGCAACCTTCGGCTCCCAGATGTTTTGTAACTACATTTCCCATGATGCTCAGATAGCCTAAAGAGTGTCTCAGTATCGTGGGAAATGTAGTTCCAAAACATCTGGGAGCCGAAGGTTGCTGACCCCTGCCCTAGACATATACAAAACACGGAAGGGGACTGCACACTCAGACCGGACTGGGTACACATCCCATGACCCTGCAACATGCACAACCATGGGTGCACAATAGCACTCTTAGGAAGCTGCACTGTCCCAAGAGTCACAGGCAGTTAACCCCAGACAGGTCTGGGTGCAAGGCCCATAGGGAAAATTACAAAACAAATTAATACAGCACACAGAGAAAGTCCAGCACTCACTTACAAGCTCTCAGCTAAGATTAAAAGCAAAAATGGAAGAGTTAGTTACAGCATCTGGCCAAATGGGATAAGCCCAGGTACCACGTCAAGGTCTCTTCCAAAACCTGAGTCCCTAAACAGCCACACAATGCAAGCTCTCAATCAAACAAACTGGGAACAAGTGAAGGGTGCACAGGCATATGTAATCGCCCTAGACATATACAAAACACGGAAGGGGACTGCACTCTTAGACCAGACTGGGTACACATCCCATGACCCTGCAACATGCACAGCCCTGAGTGTACAATAGCACTCTCGGGAAGCTGCACTGTCCCCAGAGTCACAGGCAGTTAACCCCAGACAGGTCTGGGTGCAAGGCCCATAGGGAAAATTACAAAACAAATGAATACATATATATTTATATTTATGAAAGATAGATGTAGTTTCATATATATATATATATATATATATATATATATATATATATATATATATATATATATATATATATGTGTGTGTGTGTGTGTGTGAAACTACATCTATATTTCATAAATGTATAATAAAATCAGTTTACATCAGTTTTAAAAAAAACTCAAAATAGGTTATATCAACCCTCCTTTAGGTTGTTAAGATTGTTATGAAGGAATATATATTTGTTTTTTAGGCAAAAATAAAATGAAACATGACACACCATTATGTTTTGAACACTTTTGATTTATACACCTTTAAACAAATCCTTTCATATTCTTTGCATGGCACTGAACAATGAAATATTTAGATACATTTTTTTCAAAGTAAACTCTCTTCTACCTTCAGGTAGAATCCACTTTAAGGTGGAACAACTGTGGTTCCCATAGCATGAGAAAAGAGGTGCAAACTTCATGTTGAAGATTTCCTTAGGATTTCAAATCTATTTTCAGTCTTCTCTTTACACAGAGTTTCTGCACTTACTGCAAACATTGAAAAGATGGAACTTTCCTACCTAAGGGCCTGCAAAACCACAGACTCAACTTTTTTTTGCTCCCGCTACTAAGGAAGACGTTTCTGCCCTTATATCCCCCTCTCACCTCACTACCTGTCCCATTGATCCTATCCCTTCATAATTACTGCCCTCCATCTCTCCTTTTCTTACTCCTATCCTCACACATATTTCGAATCTCTCCCTCAGCACTGGTATATTTCCCTCATCCCTTAAACATGCACTAATTACACCTATCCTCAAAAAAATATTTTCTTGATCCATCATCAAACCTCTGGAAAGACTGGTATATACACGTTTATCACATTTCCTCACATTAAACTCCCTCCTTGATCCATTGCAATTTTAATTCCCCCCCAAACACTCCACAGAAACAGCAATCATTAAGTTTACTAATGACCTAATTACAGCAAAATCTAAAGGCTAATTTTATTTGTCAATCCTTCTTGATCTGTCTGCAGCCTTTGACACGTTTGGCCACATTCTCTTTTTTCAAAATTCTCCAATCCTTCAGGCATCTGTGACAAAGCTCTTTTGTGGCTCTCCTCTTACCTGTCTAACTGGACCATTAGTGTTTTCTTCTCTGACACATCCTCTGACCCTTTACCACTTTCTGTTGGGGTACCACAAGGCTCTGTCCTTGGTCTCCTTCTCAATTTATACATCATCCTTAGTTTCCTTAAAACAGTCCCATTGGTTTCAATACCAGACCTATCCCCTTCCTTACTAACTCATGTCACTAACTGTCTTTCTAATATTTCATCCTGGTTGTCCTCTCACTACTTTAAGCTAAATCTTTAAAAAAACTAAGCTCCTTATTTCTCCCCTACTTTCAAAATTGCTAACCCCCCAAACTTTCTATAACTGTTTATAATAACATCATTACCCCAACCCTGCATGCCCAATGTCTTGGGGTCATTCTTGACTCAGATCACTCTTTCACTCCCCACATCCAGTCTTTGGCCAATTCTTGCCGCCTCCACCTTAAACGTAACTCCACAATTCGCCACTTCCTCACAGAAGACACAACTAATTATTATTATCAGGTATTTGTAGAGCGCCAACAGGTTCTGCAGCGCTATGAACATAGGTGGTATATAAAAACAATTACAGGGATCAAATGGGTAGAGGGTCCTGGCGAGAGTTGCACTGTTGATCTTATGAAGGTGGACTACAAACAGCTGGGCTCATAGGCTTACCTGCTATGGGGTTTAAGGGGATAGCAGTGGAGATAGGAAGGATAGTGTAGGTTGAATGGTAGAGTCTTCAGGGAGCACTTGAAGCTTTTAACACATGGGGAGAGTCTTGTGGGGCGAGGCAGAGAGTTCCATAAGATGGCAGCCAGTCTTGAGGAATCTTGTAAACGGGAATGTGAGGAGGTAACAAGAGAGGAGGAGAGTAGGAGATCATGACATGTGCGAAGGGGATGGGAGAGTTTCTGGAGACAAGGTCTGAGATGTAGGGGGGAGCAATGCAATTGAGGGCTTTGTGTGTCAGACCTATCTTTTGTGTTTAATCCTGGAGGCAAGAGGAAGCCAGTAAAGGGATTGGCAGAGAGGTGCAGCAGATGAAGAGCAACATGTAAGGAAGATGAGCCTTGCAGAAGCATTCATTATGGAATGTAAAGGAGCTAGGCAGCAGTTATGGAGGCCAAAGTGGATGGAGTTGCAGTAGTCGAGGTGGGAAAGGATGAGAGAGTGGATTAAAATCTTAGTTGTTTCTTGTGTAAGGAAATGTCTAATTTTAGAGATGTTTTTAAGGTGGAAGCAGCAGGCTTTAGCCAAGGACTGAATGTGAGGAGTGAAAGAAAGATCAGACTCAAGTGTGACCCCAAGATATCGGACTTTAATCCACTCTCTCATCCTCATTTCCCACCTTGACTATAACAACTCTGGTCACCTTATTTGCTGTTTATCTTCCTTACAATCCATAATAAATGCCTCTGCCAGGCTGATCTGCCTTACACGTTGCTCCTCATCTGCTGCACCTCTCTGCCAGTACCTTCACTGGCTTACTCTAACCTCCAGAATAAAACATAAAATCATGACTCTATCTTTTAAAGCTCTCAATAACACTGCTCCACCCTATATCTCCAACCTAGCCTCCAGATATTCACCCTCCCATCCCCTTTGCTCTGCTCATGACCTCCTTCTCAACTCCTCTCTTGTTACCTCCTCACATTCCCATCTATAAGACTTCTCCAGACTGGCCCCTATTTTGTGAAACTCTCTGCCTTGCTCCCCATGACTCTCCACTAGTTTTCAAACTTTCAAGTGCTTCTTAAAGACTCTACTTTTTAGGGATGCATATAATATACACTAACATTTTCCTATCTTAATCCCTCTCCTTCTTTAGCTATCCCCTGGAATCCACTTATCATGTAAGTCTGCGAGCCTCGCTGTTTTGTAGATCACCTTCATGAGAGATGATTTACAGCAGTGAAACTGTTGGCAGGGCCCTCTAACCCTTTTGTCTCCCATAACTGTCACCTTGCATATTAAACCCATGTCTTTAGTGCTCCATAACCTGTTTGGTGCTCTACAAATAACTGTTGATGATGATAATAATAAAAATAATAATACCTAAGGGCCCCAGCTATGTGCAACACTGGAAACATATAGGGGTCAGTTGTAATCCTCTAGAAAAATGTATGAAATTATTTATCTACAAAAATCCCCATATACTTTAATGGTGTTTTTCTGTTGAAAAATTATTAGATAAGTTTTCTAAAATATTGTGATCTACACCATTATTAGTATTTTATAGGCTAAACCACAAGGGGATCACAATCCTTTAGAAAAAAAAAACTTATCAAATGATTTATCTACAAAAATTCCCATAGATAGTTATGGTGGTTTTCTGTTGATAATCAATTGATACACTTTTTTTTATCTTCAATCCCAAAATTAGTATTCTTAGGTTGTAATCTCAAAATTAAGGAGGTGGTCACAATCCTTTAGATAAACTGGTTTAATGGTTTTCAGCAGAAAAATTACAATTAAAGTCTATGGAGATATTTGTAGATAAATAATTTTTTTCTAAAGGATTGTAATTGAATCTTAGGTCTTTAAAATTTTCTAAAATGTTTATTTCTCTGGGGTTAAAACAAAAAAAAAAAAAAAATTAAAATTTAATGAGTAAATCAATAGGTACAACATAGAAATCTAGGGCCTGGATATTGAGGTTGATCACAATCCTTTGTAAAAATTTATCTAATGATTTTTAACAGTCAAACACCATTAAAGTCAATGGGGATTTTCAAAGATAAATCATTTAATACGTTTTTTCTAAAGGTCTGGGATCAACCCCCACTCACAAAAAAAAAACCTAAGTAAAGTGTACATGTCAACAGGAAAATCTGCAACATTTACCAATACAAAAAAGTGACAGCACTACTTACTAAAAAATGCAATCAAACTTTATTATGGGAGGTACTTCCCTAACGAACAGATTACAGCAATGTTTTGAGCTATATGCCCATAATCGTGCTGATTTAAGTAAAGCAAATCCATTCTTAAATACTCTAGATACAAATATACAACGTAACAATTGACTCCAATGTTCAACATTTTCTAACTCCATTTAATATTTTTTGTTTCTAACTCTCTTCTCATTTACTGACACCTAGTGGACTTTATAAATTAGGAGATCTATTCATAATGGTGTGGGTTTTGTACTTAATACCTGTGACCCAAGTTAGTTTAAGTGACCTGAAAGCCAACTTGGAGAAAAATATGTTAAGTTAAATGAAATATAAATAAATGGATTCTCATTTAAATTAGCTTATCAAAACCGCATTGCAAACATTGGCCAGTTGAATAAGGTAATATGTTAATCTACAAGTTCAGTGTTTAGGATTTAACTAAAACCTCATTCATAGTACCATTATATATATTCATGTTTCCCTATATAAAAATATGTGCACTCAAATCATTCTCTCTTTCAAAAAGTACCTTCACCCATCCTCAGATTTCCTCAGAATTAAATTTAATTATCTAATTGAATACATTTTATGGCAATTGGTGTTCAACAATTAAGGAAGTGCTTCAAGGAAATGTGAATATTCTTGACATTTAAATTTATTTCAACTCTATCTCTAAAGAAAATAAATTATTATTTTTGCGTATGCCTTACTTTTTTCAGAATAGTGATTTATTGAGACTATATTTTAAAATGTAACAATAAAAGATAGAAATAGCTACTTATATAAAGTGTAAAACATTTTTAAAAAGTAGCATAATTTGTCCATAAGGAATCTGGCATAGTTGTGAAATTAGGAAGGGATGATTGATAGGTGTGTTTTAAAATATTTATGCAAGTATAAATATTTACTACAGATTTGATTTAAATGTGTTTGACATATATAAATTCTTAATTCATTTCAGTTTGCAGACAAAAATATTTTTATACCTTTGTAAAATTTTGTAAAATGCTTGTATTGGTTTGCATTTTTTTGCAAATAGTGTTTTTTGTTTGTTTGTTTTATTAAAGGTAATAAAATCAACTGGGATATACAGGTGAAACTCGAAAAATTAGAATATTGTGCAAAAGTTAATTTATTTCACTAATGCAACTTAAAAGGTGAAACTAATATATGGGATAGACTCATTACATGTAAAGCAAGAGAGTTCAAGCCGTGATTTGTCATAATTGTGATGATTATGGCTTACAGCTCATGAAAACCCCAAATCCACAATCTCAGAAAATTAGAATATTGTAAAAAGGTGCAATATTCTAGGCTCAAAATGTTCCACTCTAATCAGCTAATTAAGCCATAACACCTGGAAAAGGTTCCTGAGCATTTAAATGGTCTCTCAGTCTGGTTCAGTAGAAATCACAATCATGGGAAAGACTGCTGACCTGACAGTTGTGCAGAAAACCATCATTGACACCCTCCATAAGGAGGGAAAGCCTCAAAAGGTAATTGCAAAAGAAGTTGGATGTTCCCAAAGTGCTGTATCAAAGCATATTGATAGAAAGTTATGTGGAAGGGAAAAGTGTGGAAGAGAAAGGTGCACAAGCAGCAGGGATGACCGCAGCCTGGAGAGGATTGTCAGGAAAATGCCATTCAAAAGTGTTGGGGACTTTCACAAGAGCCACCACACACAGACGGATGCTGGACATGGGCTTCAAATGTTGTATTCCTCTTGTCAAGCCACTCCTGAACAACAAAACGTCAGATGCGTCTTACCTGGGCTAAAGAAAAACAGATCTGGTCTGTTGCTCAGTGGTCCAAAGTCCTCTTTTCTGATGAGAGCAAATTTTGCATCTCATTTGGAAACCAAGGACCCAGAGTATGGAGGAAGAATTGAGAGGCACACACTGCAAGATGCTTGAAGTCCAGTGTGAAGTTTCCACAGTCTGTGTTGATTTGGGGAGCCATGTCATCTGCTGGTATTGGTCCACTGTGCTTTATTAAGTCCAGCGTCAATGCAGCCGTCTACCAGGAGATTTTGGAGCACTTCATGCTTCCTTCCGCAGACAAGCTCTATGGGGATGCTGACTTAATTTTCCAGCAGGACTTGGCACCTGCCCACACTGACAAAAGCACCAAAACCTGGTTCAATGACCGTGGGATTACTGTGCTTGATTGGCCAGCAAACTCGCCTGACCGGAACCCCATAGAGAATTTATGGGGCATTGCCAAGAGAAAGATGAGAGACATGAGACCGAACAATGCAGAAGAGCTGAAGGCTGCTATTGAAGCATCCTGGTCTTCCATAACACCTCAGCAGTGTCACAGGCTGATAGCTTCTATGCCACGCCGCATTGAGGCAGTAATTGCTGCAAAAGGGGCCCAAACCAAGTACTGAGTACATACAGTTTGCATGCTTATACTTTTCAGAGGTCCGATATTGTTCTACAGGTATGTACAGTCCTTGTTTTATTGATTGCATGTAATATTCTAATTTTCTGAGATTGTGGATTTGGGGTTTTCATGAGCTGTAAGCCATAATCATCACAATTATGACAAATCATGGCTTGAACTATCTTGCTTTGCATGTAATGAGTCTATCTCATATATTAGTTTCACCTTTTAAGTTGCATTAGTGAAATAAATGAACTTTTGCACAATATTCTAATTTTTCGAGTTTCACCTGTAGTAATAATATATATATATAGTAAGATTTTGTATTAATGTTCTGTGAACCTCTGCATCCATAGGATTTTTTTCAATTAGGTGTTAAAAAATTGCTATAACTTTCTTCCAACCAAAACAAAAATTTTTTTTTTTAAATCAGAGCATGTTTTTTTTTTTCTTTTCTTGCAGAGAGAGCTTTACATAATCTTCAAATAAATATGTCCTGCAAAATAAACTATACACTTGCTACACATATTAAACAATATTTTTTTAAACACTATTTTTGTTTTATTATTTCAATTTTTAAAAAAATTGTGTTTAATATTTGCTGCATATTCTATATTGAAAAGTGGAACTATTACTATTTGTTCTTCTTCTAACCCAAAAGCCCACTGAAGTCTCATAGCAGCTACAAAAAAAGTGCTTTACAAGAGTGCAGATGTTTTTGTATTTCAATTTTAATGTTTTGATCTGCATTCATATTTTTCTTCTTTGTTTATATTTTTTATTAAGTTGAACCTGTAGAAAAGGTAAGATTACTGACTGCAGGTGGTTTATCCTAATCAGAAGAATGAAAATACTATTTGCCTTTACTGAGTCTAATTTGCTTTAGAAAATGCAAATGTTCTACTCCAACTTCTTGGCAGCCTGGCTTATTAATAGTTTAAGCTACTAATTACTATAATTCTACAACCAGCTTCCAACAATTCCTGAACAAGGCAAGTTCCTCTGGAGAATATTGCTGCACACATTGATGATCGTGTTCTTCTCTATAGGGTTACTCTTCAAACAGTTACATTCAATTTGGGAACTTTGATTTTTGAACTCAGCATGTGATGCTAGGGTTTATTTAATGTTAAATTGTTGAACAATAAGCTATGCATTTAAGCTATGTCTTCCATCAAATGATATAAGGCACAGGTGCATAATTATTACTGTAATTATAGGTGTTGTGAAAAATGTGAGCTAAACAGCCTAATTTGAGTGTATATTTTGCAAATCCCTTGACATTCTAACCTTAAAAAAGTGTGTCTTGTTTTTTTAAACTTATTGCCTTTAATTGTTTTGGGATGATGCAAAAAATAAAAATAAATTGCCCTAGGCTCCACCCACCTCTGTAACTGCCGTATTAAAACAGGAGGTGGAACCATGTGCCAATAGCGTATTCATTTTATTTATAAAAAATATATTTACAGTATAAATACTGTATATAAAATATTGTTTTAATATGGCAACCATTACATTTATCTTTGCGTAGATTTATTTTGCCTGAATTCTGTTTTAGAATACATTTAAAAGAAAGGGATTTTTTTAGACATCTAAGGAATTAAATAGTATCAATAGTTTTAAATGTGAGTTTAGTCTAATAGTGTACACTAATTTATTTATATTTATAAAAGATAGTTTACAGCTATGTGATTTTTAACATAGTTTAATAGATTATTGATAATATACTTGGTGTACTACTGATATATTCTGTAATAGCTCTATGATCAGCTCAATAAAATTATATATACATATTAAAAATAGAATTATTATTTTATTTTTTAGTAAATGGGTATTCCTGTAAAAGATAAACTTTTTTCATAAAAACCTGGTACTTCATAACAATCTTTGGTATTTTTTTAGACCTTTTACTATAATATAGGAGTATCACCTTCTGATATCGGGCCTGATATTCAAAACCTCGCCGGCATGGAGAGAAATCACACAAAATCTTTGGGATTTATTTTAGATCTTGTATTGTAATGTAGGAGTCTCTGTTTCACATAAAGAACACTTTATAGCAACATAAAGAAACTGGACACAATTGGGGTGCTTGATCACAAATAATATTCTCTGGTTGGTAACAGACAAAGTTTTGTAGGAATCTATTAAATAACTTTTGAGTTGTAGGCTATCTTGGAAAAAACGGTTGACAATGACCCAGATATTAGTCATCCTAGAGGACATAAGAAGATCTATGACAAGGTCCATGGAAATGTGGGACCACGGTTGTCTGGGTACTGGCAAGTGGGGGATCAAACCAATAGAAGCCTGATGGCTGGCATTATGGGCGGCACAGGTAAAACAGACAGCCATATAGTACCTCTAACAAATGTATTAGGATATACTTGTAAAAATATATATATTTATTTAAAAAAAATTTCTAACTGTTGAAATGTAAATAATTTTAAAGGGACATTAAACTGCTGGGCTCCACTTTAAGGGTAGCTTTGAATATGTGTTTGTGCACCTTGTGATGGAAAAGATGCACACTTAGAGATCAGTGACATGTCTATCTTTATGTCATCTGTACCTTACACTTTAGTTTATCTTGCACAATAGAGCAGAAGCATTATTTTGTTACATTGATTGAAAGTTACATAACAAACATAAAAAGCCCTCAGGAATGAGAATGTAATGTTCTATATTGTGCACACTAAACTGAACCCTGCTATTGTAGTTATACTCAGTAGTTTAGTGTCTTTTTGAGGGAAAAATGACAAACTTTGTGAGCTATAAATTATTTTTTGATTCTTTTATGGTATAATACTAGATGTTCCATTATTCTTGTTATAGCCTAACAGAAATTGCTCTAAATGTCAAACCATGTTCTACAACTCTTGGCATATTGGCCAACTTCCAACCTACTTGATGTTCCTCAAAAATGAGTGTTTGGAACCTTTACAGTGTTATGAAATGAAGGTTTACAAACTATTCTAAGATATTTTTGCATATTTTTTTAACAGTTCTTCACAGAAGTAAAATATACAAAGCTAAAGTAAAATTAAAACCTGATGGCTAATTTTTAAACATTTCTTAAGACTTCCTAATGGGTTCCATTTATCAAGCTGTATGATGCAGCTTTGAAGCCCTTTGCTGCAGGCTCTGTGTAGGGTTATCAGATTGTTGCTTCCTAACCTAAACAATAGCTCTAAGCTTGCTATTTGCAGTCACCCTGGACAAGTCCAACTGGATGATTGACAAATCCTGCTCACATGTGATTGGCTATGCACGAGCTGGGGGCAGCTTTTCACAAGCAGCTGCTTTTGCAATGTTAAATACAGACAGCTGGGCAGACAGGTTCGAAGTAGCAAGCTTTATTTGTCCAGTCCTTGTTAAATGTGGTCCAATGTGTATAACTGTAGATATTTTTGCTTGTCAAACAATATTGACGGAAGGTATGTACAGCTTCATATCACTTTGAGTGATTTTATAATTTACATTTTTAAAAATATCCAAATGCTTAATTATAGCCATAAATACACATTATGATGTTTGTGTTCAAGTTCTCAAGGACTGTCATAGTGTAAACACATTTGATCTAAGTATGCAAAATATCTTAAAAAAACAAAAAATATACCGAGCAAACAGCCCAGAAGTGATGTTCCAAATGGGATCAAGGCTTTTGAAACAGAGAAGCCCAAAAACATGAAAAAACAAAGAAAATGTATTTCTAATTCATTAGACAATATTACATTGCCTTAATTCAAAGTATTGGTGAGGTTAAAGGGACACTGAACCCAAATTTTTTCTTTCATGATTCAGATAGAGCATGCAATTTTAAGCAACTTTCTAATTTACTCCTATTATCAATTTTTCTTCCTTCTCTTGGTATCTTTATTTGAAATGCAAGAATACCATTTTTGGTGAATAACCTGGGTTATTCTTGCTGATTGGTGAATAAATTCATCCACAAATAAAAAGTGCTCTCCAGAGTTCTAAAACAAAAAAGAAGCTTAGATGCCTTCTTTTTCAAATAAAGAAAGCAAGTGAACGAAGAAAAATTGATAATAGGAGTAAATTAGAAAGTTGCTTAAAATTGCCTGCTCTATCTGAATCCCGAAAGAAAAAATTTGGGTTCAGTGTCCCTTTAAAGAGATATGAAACTTTTGTTGAAAAAAGGTTTAGGAATGTGCATGTGTCTGGAACACTATATGACAGCAGTTTTGCAAGAATTTGATCTATTTGCATTATTACCTGCCATGTAGTGTTTCAGACATCTACCTAGGTATCTCTTCAACAGCAAAGCATATTTGGCAATAGAAGTAAATAAGAAACTTTTTTTTTTAAATTGATATGCTCCCTTTAATATCCCTTTAATGCAGTATGAAGCCCCTTTAACAATCACACAATAAATGGGAATTATTAGAATATTAGAAAACAATAGAAAATAACCTTTGTACACTTTGTGCACAGCTATTTGGTTTATGCATATTTAGATATTTGCCCCTTACCTGCCTTGGCTAATGCACATAAACGTAATTACAGATTGTGAAGACATAGAAAAGTCTAAAACATATACAAAATAATTGTTTCAGTATTGAGTGACCTGTTTTTTATTTGAGCAGTCTCCTGTTATTGAGTTAAGCTTTCATTACTACAAATGCCAAAACTCTGTCTGCAATTATCTATTATTTGAGTTTTAATTCAAAGCAATTCACTAACTGCTGACAATAATATGTCGATTGATTTTTCATTTCAGCAATGCTTTAGTGCTTACTAAGATACAGTACAATAATTTACGTCTAAATTAGATACAAATGATCTAATAGGACATAAAATACAAAGCTGCAAACATCCGATAACATTTTTATAGATATTTAGCTAAAGCTATAGTTGGTTACTGAGGATCCATTAACCCGTTTAAGCACCATGGCCTCTATTTAACAAAGTCTGTCGGACCTGATCAGTGTGATCAGGTCCGACAGACCTCACTAAATGCGGAGAGCAATACGCTCTCCGTATTCAGCATTGTACCTGCAGCTCACAAGAGCTGCTGGTGCAACGCCTCCCCCTGCAGACTCGCAGCCAATGGGCCGCCAGCAAGGGGGTGTCAATCAACCCGATCGTACTCGATCGGTTTGAATTGTGGCGCAGTCTGTCTGCCTGCTCAGAGCAGGCGGACAGGTTATGGAGCAGCGGTCTTTGTGACCGCTGCTTCATAACTGCTGTTTCTGGTGAGCCTGCAGGCGAGCCAGAAACACGGGGCATCAAGCTCCATTCAGAGCTTGATAGATAGGCCCCCATATCTCCATGAGCAAGTTACCCCAAATATAGATTTCCTATGCAGGTCCGGGCCCTTCATAATGATATTCACAGTCTAAATGCCTTAGTGTGTGGTGATGCTGAAGCAGGGTTGGTGAGATAGCAGTTTGGGAGATAGCACAGAATAGCTACAGAGTTCCAATTTTCAATCTATTTCTCAATGTGATTTTAGGAACAGGACAACCATGCCCCTGGACCATTTAATTTAAGGCACACAGCTGTGTCATACAACTAGTGCTGCTGTTTGGATCACCAGCAGTTTCTGCTCTGGACCAGCCTTGCTCTTTGGTACTTTTAATATCAAGGCCGGACTGGCCTGGTGGGCTGCAATAGCATGTGACATTGGAAACAATTTAGGGGGCAGAAAATGGAGGTGCAGCTGCGATAGAGGAGGACTGTGCTGGGAGGCTGCAAGGTGCCAGTTGCTCCCTCGGCTTCTAATGGTACTACTAATGGTAGGGGAATAAAGGATGGAGGGTGTGCACCAGCATGTGTACACCTCTCCATGTGAGAAAGGAGGCAGCTTGCAGGACTTGCATCTGGGGCTTTCAAAGTCAAGGAAAAGGCATTTGTGCAACTGTAATGAAGGTAGCAGTGAGTTGTTGCTAGCAAAAGATGGTCTTTGAGATAGCCTCAAGGGATATTGTAGCATACTGTACTAGAGATGTGCATTCATCAATTTTATTATTAAACAAATATTGACTATGCCAGCGGCATTCTGCTATTTCCGGAGCCGGATCTCTTTTTGTGAAAGTGCAACACTCTAAAATCTGGGTTTGCACCGATCTTAGCGAGTTGCACTTTCACAAGGAAAAAATAGCTGAATGGTAGCAGCGGCCATATTTAGCATTTGTTTGATAACACAACTGACAAATGCATATCCCTATACTGTACAAAGCCAAGGTCTTGCTGTTCTGTCCAATGCTGTTGTTAATTAGTATATGTAAGTATATTTGTGTGTGTATATGATCCTAATACATTAATTTGTTATCTGTCTAAAATTGTAGATAGTACACACACACACACATATATACAGTATATATATAAATATATATATAATATACATAAACAATATGGGCTAGATTACAAGTAGCATGCTAACATTAGCACGTTCAATATTAAAATGGCGTGCCGGTGTTAACTTACGTGCATATTACAGGTTGAAAGTAAATGTAACTGAACAAGTGCAAACTAAATTTGCGCTTATCGGGTTAGCGTGACTGAAGACCTTGCGTAAAGGGCTAGGGCTAAATAAAAAGTTGCATTAAACACAACATAAATACATTAAAATAAGATGGTTACATTGGGCTATAATATATGTAATATGTATACATGTGTATTTATCTTTATATGTGTATACAAGTATATATACATGTATACACACACTTACACACATATATATATATATATATATATATATATACACACACCTTTATACTATATATAGGTATTGATATATATTTTATAAAAATACATCATATATATATATATATATATATATATATATATATATTAAAACTAAATAGAACAATTTCTTCTATGTGAAGAACATTGGAATGTAAAATCTTTATGACTAAATTCAGGTTAGCACTGTAGGTTTAACTCCTGTTGATTTAGCACGAGCAATACGTTTTAGGCTTTTTTCAAGTTTGTGCTCTCCATTGAAGTCTAAGGGGAGAAGTTAACAAGGTTGTGGTATCCTAAGTCTTGATGTTAGGATGTGTCGACATTTTGCTAACCAACGCGTGTTCAAATTTTACTTCTAGTGATGCTTCAGCGCGAGTGTGTATATAATATACATAAAGACTATGGGCTAGATTACAAGGTGCGTGCTAACATTAGCGCACGCAATATTAAAAGAGCTCACATGTGTTAACTTGTGCTGCATCACTTTTAAGTGATTTAACAAATGAGTAATGTGTCCCTTTAATTAGTTAAAGATGGTTGAGGTTAATTTATTTAACGATGGAATTAAAACATATGACTAAAGAAAGAACATTAAACAATTTTGGTATTATTTTGTAGTTTAACGAAGCGAAAAACCGAAAGAATGCACCAACAAAAATAAAGAAAATGTTTCCTTTATTTATTTATTTTTTAAACACTTAATGCATACCGCCTGTAGCTTTGAAACATTTACATTCCTGTTAACGAAAATCCAATTCTTGTTTAGTTTTAAATTAAACGAAAATTGAGTAGTGCAGCCAATGAATATTCAAGGACACCATTTTCCATGAATATTCGTTCTGAAAATTTTATCTGAAACATTTTCTTTCCTGCACATCTCAATTATTTTATAGTGTAGAAAAATATTCAAATTAATTAAAATAATGTAGCATAACTAAACTTTTATATATTTTTCCCTATCACTGAAATTGCACATGCAACGAAACAACAAAAGTATAAAATAGTATGTCTTCTACAATGCTGTTGTGCAACTTGTAAATATCATGCCAAGGAAAACTTGTTCTTGAGAACATATTTTGATCTAATACTTTTGATATAATCCTCTGCGTGCTTTCTGTGCTCCAGTGCTAAGGACACTATCATATGTCCAATGAGACTGTCCTATACAGGGCTTGTTCTAGACAATTTGTTCTAGACCATAACATCTGGGGTTCCTTATGTTTACAGTAAAGCTTAACATCAAGCTATCTATTTTAAACCTCTTTCTGCCTCCTCTGCATGAGTAAATAAATGTACTGCCTTCTTAACTGATAGCATTTTGGCCCCTTAGAGGTGTGGAAGTGGAACAGCATTGAATGGGTTGTGCCTAACATCTTCCAATGTCCTCCAAGCATCCCCATTGTTGTTATGACAACCCTTGTACCCTTGATACATTTCACTTTGAGGATGCAACACATTAAATAGACACAACTAAAAAAAACATTTTTTTAATTATTTAGATAGAACATTACATTTTAAACTGCTTTCCAATTTACTTCTATTATCAGTTTTGCTTCATACTCTTAGTATCCATTAATGAAGGAGGAGCAATGCACTACTGAGAGCTAGCTGAACACATAGGTAATCCAATGATAAGAGGTTTATATGTACAGCCATCAATCAGCAGCTAGCTCCTGAGCCGCTATGTATGTTTTTAAACAAAAGAACAAATACAATTAGATAATAGACATAAATTGTAAAGTTGTTTAAATTGTATTCTCTATGTGAATCATGAAATAAAATGGTTGAGTTTCATGTCCCTTTAAATTTATTAATTTATTAACTATTTAAAATCAATTAGTATTCTTTACCTGTTGCTCTGGTCAGTGATTTGTTATTTTTTTTATATTGAGAGACAAGGAAATTCTTCTTCTTTAAATCTATTGGCTGGGACTTTATGTGTACACTTCCTTGACTAGTTTTAAGCCTGTACAGTATAACTACAGTTCTGTCTAAATCTTACAACTACCCTGTGATTGTCCAGAAATTATATTACATTCACAATAAAATATTTATTCAGGATACCTCCTAAACAGATGCAAAAAAACTGCACAATGTGCCTGATACTTGTATGTAAAAAAAATCACTTAAACCCATGCTTGTCAATGGGTTTAAGAAGGAAGATATTTTTGCTTGAGCATAGGGGATATACAATAAATTGCTTACGACACTGATATTTATTCACCTAATATGAAACAAAGACACAATTTTAGTTTTCACAATGGAACTTGGATAGTCTTACTCTACAGTAGTTTTCCTCAACCATGGTCCTCAAGTTCCCCCAACAGGCTAGGTTTTCATTATAGTTGAACTAGAGCACAGGTGAAATAATCAGCTGATCAGTTACCATGTTAACTAACCTGCTCTAACCCATCAGCTGATTATTTCACCTGTGCACTAGTTCAGCTATAATGAAAACCAGGACTATTGGGCGTAATTGAGGACCACGGTTGAGAAAGACTTCTCTACAGCATCCAGAAAGCAAAAATTTGTTCCATGTCATGTTGAATATAATCAGTCTGCTTATTATTGACTTTTCTTGTAAGCTTTAAGGCAAATAAATATGAATGTGGCATCAAAACAAAGCTGCTTGGTTGTAAAGTTGTTTATCCTTTAGCATAAAGTCTTAAAAAGGCAAACCCTAGAGAAATCAAGTTGTGTCAATCATCTCCGGTTAAACCTTGCAAAAAGATCTATAAAGGATCTATTATTTTGGTATAATAATATTAATGGGTCAGAGGGGCATAGTTTATTTTCTTTATATCTAGAGCAAGTGCAATTGATCATTTACATCAATTTAATCTATACAAAATACATTTGACACTACATAGTACATAATGCTTAATGGTTCTTTTGTGAAATATTTATAGATTTATTAATAAGTGCCTCATGTAAACCCTCTTTACAAATGTAATTATAGCTCACTTTATGCTATAAACCATTCTTTACCTTTGAAGCGCCATCATTTCACATTGCCCTTGACTATCTGAGACTGGCAGGATGTAGCATTCTTTATAGGGCTGTACAAGGAGACATATTGAGAGAAAAAAAAACTTACTTTACATGAACATTACATTAAGCAGATTGTTAATCATCAAAGGCTCTGCAGGGTGTTGCAGATAATACTAAATTTGCAGACTTGCAAACAGATATGAATTGCATTTGCCCTGCAGCCCATAATGCATATTCAATGACATTATATATGCAAGAATACATTATATAGGGCACACATTCATAAACATTCCCTCATCATTAATCATTGGTTCCTGGCTGTTAAAGATACAAATTCACAGATGCACCAAAGAAATTAGCTCATTTTTCTGTTGTTGTTATTTTTTATTAGAGTGCAATTTGGTTCATCAGTGTTTTCCAAGATAAACTACATATAGCCCTTGTGTTCTGTTTAGTATAATTATGGTATGCACAATAATATGACCCCAAAACATTTCACTTTGTGAAAAACAATGTAAATAGCACAGGCAAGGGTAGTAGCTATAGCTTTTCCATCCTGAGCTGGTATGTAGGGATGTCATGTAAGAATTATGCTCAAGGGAGGACTGGGAATTTTTGATACTGTAAAAAATTCTAAAAAATCCATAGGAACAAAATAAACAAATAAATTTATTAATTATATATATATATATATATATATATATATATATATATATATATATATATGTGTGTGTTTGTAAATAACAGTAGCTATACTCATTTTTAATAATTATTATTAATATTTAATATTTCAATAGCGCCTTTGGATAACTAAGCTTTCATGTGTGCTAACTTGACAATGCATTATACTTAACGCGTGAAGCACACAGCAGGTTATACAAATTTTACATTCCTGTTCTTTGCATAGAAAACATTGAATTTTTATTATTATTATATGATTATGATAATGTTAATGTAAAATAGATATCAAAATTTATATATCTATATGAATAACTATATGGGTATAGTTATATACAGATATATATAGGGATATGTATTTACAATAAAAATTACATTATCCTGTATGTGAAGAACATGTGAATGTTAAATATGTATAGTAAATATATAGTAAAACACATAAATACGTAAGTTCATATGTACACACATATATACATTTATATATATATATATATACATACACATTTTGAGACATGTATATGTATGTATATATGCAATATAGCCTTTTGCAATCAAACACTTTGTCATATACCATATATCTTTGAGCCATGACAAATGGGGGCCTATCTATCAAACTCCGTATGGAGCTTGACGCCCCGTGTTTCTGGTGAACCTGCAGGCTCACCAGAAACAGCAGTTATGAAGCAGTGGTCTAAAGACCGCTGCTCCATAACCCTGTCCGTCTGCTCTGAGCAAGCGGACAGGAATCGTCGGAATTAAACCCAATCAAGTACGATCGGGTTGATTGACACCCCCCTGCTGGTGGCCGCAAGTCTGCAGGGGGCGGTGTTGCACCAGCAGCTCACAAGAACTGCTGGTGCAATGCTGATAATGGAGAGCGTATTGCTCTCCGCATTCAGCAATGTCTGTCAGACCTGATTCGCACTGTCGGATCAGGTCCGACAGACATATGATAAATAGGCCTCAGAGTGTTTATATGAATGTAACTGTAATTTACAATGTAATCACAGTATCTCACAAAAGTGAGTACACCCCTCACATTTCTTTTTTTCAAACTGATTTTTATTTGAATTTAAAAGTAACAAATAATAAATAGAGCCTCGCAGGGCTCCTACACAAAAAGTCACAAACTGAAAAAAAAAATTTGGACAAACTCGTCAGATTACCCATATTGACAGGACATTGATATTGAAAATAAAGGTCCTTCCACCATTAGGGAAGGAGGCTTAACAGAGAACTTTTCGATCAATGAAAACATATATATAATCAATACATTACATTTAGGTCTCAGACATCTGAGGGGAGGGAAGGGGGGGGAGAGAGAAAGAAGGAAAAGAACAAGAGATGAAGGAGGGAGATTATAGTTGTTGCCCTATATTCCGTACAAAAAGGGGGTGAGAATGGAAGCTGTCGGTTACTTGGCTATATAATAGGGATTGCAACTTATGTCATAACTGTCGGTTGCCACAGTGTATCGTATCCATCTTTCCAATCACTCCAAGCCAATTCAAAGAGGTCTGTTTTATTTAGTGAATGATAAATATCTCTGTCCATAGTGTAAATATATGCCATGGTGCTTGTAATCTCCGTTCATTTTGGAGGAAGCACTTTTTTCCAGGACCTGGCAATGTTGGTTTAGACGGAGGAGAACAGATAGATACATATCAGACTATGATGTTTTGGGAGGGTGTGTAGATTTAAGTGAAGAAGAGCTATGGCTGGGTCTCTAGCTATGGTAATCTTGAGGGCAGAAAGAGTCCTGAAACACAGGTTCCACAGGGGCCTAATTTTGGGGCATTCCCACCAAATATGCATCATATCACCAGGGAGGCCGCAACCCCTCCAGAACACTGGGGAAGTCCCTGGAAACATTTTCGACAGACGTGTGGGAACTAGATACCAGTGGGATACAACCTTGTAATATGTTTCAAATATTGTTATACAATTTAAAGTTTTCTTAGTCAGCGTAAGGGCCCGTTGCCAAGTGTTTGTTAGTATGTGAATGTGAAGTAGGGTCTTCCATCTAAGTAAGTGTGGTGCTAGTTCCGGTGGTATGGTTCCGTCAATTAGGTTGTAGTGTAGTGATAATGGTCTAATTATCCTGTGGCCCCTTTTCCAGATGAACTCCCATGGGGTGAGTGGGTGGGAAGGGTTGGGATGAAATCCCCAACTGGGAAGGAAGCTTTTGATTCTGAGAAGCTCGAAACGGAGAAATGCAGGGCAAGCAGCATGTGGGTCTAGTTGGTCCAATTCAATGAAACCATCGTGCTGGGCCGTAGACCAAAAGTCAGAGACTTGCTTGACACCCAAACGAGCCCATTTATTTGGGTGGGTTTCTGGAAGACCCATAAATAGGCCTGCACCGTAGTAATCAGGGAAGGATGGGGTGCAATCAAGTTACGGTGATGAATCTTGTCCCAAACAGAGAGACATTCTAAAATTACTAGATTGGTAATACCCAGGGTTCTGCGACTATGAGGTGGGGTCCAGATCAGGTCTCTAAGTAAGATGTTAGTGGGTAGGGAAGCTTGTTCAAGCTCTCTCCATCTAACAATGGAAGACTTACAGTCCCATTTATTTTTGATATGCTGCAGCTCAGCCAGAAGTGGAAGATAATTATCTTTGATCATTTGCATTGCACTATTGGATATCCTGACCCCGAGATGGGTGACCTGATCGCTTGACCACTTAAAATTGAATCTATCCTTCAGACTTAGGATGTATTCTTGCGGGTAACCCCACCAATAGACTTCAGTTTTAGATATGTTCAGCTTGTAGAAAGAGAGGTCCCCAAAGGTTCTCAGGACATCCAAGACCGCAGTTATGTAATGGGCCGGGTTTGCAGAAAATATAGTAATATCATCAGCGAACAACGCAATTTTATGCTTTGTACCAGAAAGAGTGATCCCCTCAATTTCTCTGTCTGAATGTATGCTTTCCGCCAAAGGTTCCACTGCTAGCGCGAACAACAGTGGGGATAAAGGACATCCCTGCCTAGTGCCATTCAATATTTGAAATGGATTGGTGTGAAACCTCAGCCCCTTAACCCTAGCTGTCGGTGTGGAATAAAGAGCTTGAATAGCATGACAGGTGTCAGAGGGAAACTTGAAAGCCTTAAGAGTCTCCCAGAGATAGGCCCATCTGACGTGGTCAAAGGCCTTCTTGCCATCTAAGGAGATGACCAAAAAGGGCTTATTCATTCTAGTAGATTCTCAGGCGATATTGATGAAGCACCTATATTATCGGGGCCTTCGCAGTTATTTACAAAACCAACTTGATCCAGGTTAATTAAACTAGGTAAAAGTTTACAGATACGGTTGGCTAGGAGTTTGTAGTAGATTTTGATGTCTGTGTTGATTAGGGAAATTGGCCTGTAATTGGAGCACAAGGAAGAGTCCTTGTTTGGTTTAGGAATTGTGACAATGGAAGCTTCCAAGAACTCTTTCCTAAAACTCCCCTCCTTTCTAGCTAGGCCATAAACCTGAGGAGCAGGGGGGGGGGGATTCCTGAATGTAAGTCTTATAAAATTGGGCAGGCAGTCCATCTGGCCCAGGGGCCTTGAAGGGCTTCAGATTTTTGATAATTTGTTTGAGCTTTTTTAGAGTGAAGAGGGTGATGAGAGAATCCTGCTGTTCGGGTGTAAGTGTCGGGAGATTCAAGAGTCAAGAAACTCTTTACCTACCTGTGTTGGGGCAGGCCGGGTGTCTCCCTCCTCCTCAATATTATATAATTTAGAATAATACTCTGAATAACAGTCACCTATCGAAGATGGTAACCTGATCATTTTGTTATTGTGCTGAAGTTGATGGATGAGTGATACACTATGCCGATGCCGCAACTTGTTAGCCAGCATAGTATCAGCCCTGTTTCCTTTGTGATAAAATAATTGTTTAAGCTTTGCAAGATTATGTTGGGTGCGGGGCAGTTCAATTTGATTTATGTATGCCCGAATAGTGGAAATTTGCGTTGATGTTTCATCTGTGATGTTAGTTCAGTGGTCAGTCTCTAGAGTTCAAAATTGGTTGTGTGCCTGAGCAAGAGTTAGTCCAGCAAGCTTTCATAAGTGGGCATGTCTACGAATGATGTAGCCCCTAACTACTACTTTAATGGTGCCGCAGAGAATGTTGTCCGTGGTCTGAGCGTTATCGTTCAATCTAATAAGTTTGGTTAAGTCACAACGCAATTCCTCTTGAAAATGAATATCTGAGAGGATATGGCGTGGTAAGCACCATGTGGCTTTAACTGGAGGGCCCTCTGAGAGTTTTAAGTCCGCCATCACTAAGTCGTTATCTGACCAGGAGCAGAGGGAGATGTTAGAGTCGGAAACCGTGTCTAGAGTCTCTGCTATTCAGAATATATGATCTAATCTGGAGTAGGTTTTATGAGAGTGAGAGTAATGAGTGTAGTCCCTATCTTTTGTATGTAGGGACCTCCAGATGTCAAAGTATCCAAATTGTGACATGATGGTTCTAAAGTGTGTGGAGAGAAGGTTAGCCTGTTATGGGTAAGAATTCTAAACCTGGTAGGTGTTGTACTATGGCCTAAGCTTACCGGTCGGGGGGAGGGGGGTGTTTGGGCTGAAGCCATATTCACCTAATCACTGTGGAAAATGGGAAAAAGGGGGGAAAAGGGTAAGATAAAAAGGATGTGGGGGGCGTCAAGTACTCAGGTAGAAGTAATGTTTTGAGAATGTGAGGTGGAAATAGTCCACCTGGGTGGAACCCTGGTGTGGGTTTCCCTATAGTTGGGGGAGGTGCTAAGGGGAGGTGCTAAGTACAGAACAAAGTGCGTAGGGGCCGAAAATAACCAGCCCCACTCCTCATAGAATGAGGTATCATCGTATGAAAAATCATGGGATAGGTCAACCAGTGGGGAGACTGAACAATGAACATTAAATAACATAAGCAATAATAACATAAGCAATAAAGATGGCAGAACGCCGAAATGCGTAATACCGTTTTTTCTTGTGCTTGCAAGCCATTTTATGGTCTATAATTTTGTTTTATCCTGTTGCTAAAATAAATTATTATAATTTAAAGCTCTATCCTGTGCACCACTATCTTCTGTTTTTTTCTACAATAATAACATTTACCCTCCTTTAATAGAGTCATTGTAACTTAACATGTAAATACACCAACCCTGCTCCGCAAACTTATCAAACATAATAACAAACAGTGTTATTATAAATCCCCGCTATTTAGACTTGGTTTGGGAGCATCCTTCTGGCAGCAACACTCTGAGAATACAGAACAGACAACTAAAAATCAGGTGCTAGCCACCAATTAGCAAGGATTGTGGGATTTGATGGATTTGATAGAGGGGGGCAATGAAAGTCCCTATCAATACCTAAGACTCAAGGTGGTAGTGCATGAGGGCAAGGAGGGTCCGGCCTTTGATCTTTAGCAGACCATTCTGGGAACCTAAGTTTCGACTGAACAGAAGGGGGGCCACGTAAGTCCTCAGTAAAGAGTCCCCATTGTGTGAAGAGAGTAGGCCCTTGTGTTAAAGTAGACACTGTGTGCATCTGGTTATCTTTACTGATGATTAATTTGGTTGGGTACCCCCACCTGTACTTGATACCTGCCTTTCGAAGTGCCAGAGTAACCGGCTGAAATTACCGTCTGTGTTGGCGTGTGTGCACAGATAGATCAGGTAGTAGCTGAACATCTTTAAATCTATCTGACAACTGTGATTTTTGGAAAGCAGTCTGCATAAGTTTATCTTTATACAGGAAGCTGTGGAAACAGACAACCACTTCCCTTGGTTTTTCTTGTGAGACTGATCTTGGATGTAAGGCCCTGTGTGATCTCTCCATAGTGGAGGTCATGCCTTCAACTGGGCCCAGCAGTTTGTGGAAGAGATCTGCCAAACATGTCTGTAGGTCAGCAGGCTGAACATCTTCGGGAACCCCTTGAAAGCGGACATTGTTCCTTCGAGCTCGATTCTCAACAGTTAGTTGTTCAGACAATGCTTCAGAGTATGACAGTATGTGGCTAAGTCTTCTTGTTTCCTCTCTAGGGAGTCCACCCTATTGCCATTCTCTGAAATATCCTTGCGGAGTTCAGCATGACTTCTCTGGATTTCTTTAGTGATAGAGTTAGTGTGACGATTGAACATTTTTTTAAGGGTCACCTCTGTGATGAAATGCTGTGAATGGGCAGACACAAGAGTGTCAGGCTGGAAGCCATCTCTAACTGACTCAGAATCACTAAAACCATTGTTAGACTCATCTCTTGGCCCTGTAGGGGGCTGGGTAAAGTGATCAAGCACTGTTTTTTTTAACATTGTCCTGGCTTTTCGAGTGGCATCTGGAAGTATGAGGCATTGTCAAATTCAACTGATAAATAGCAAGATCAAATTGGCTGACAGAGAGGGTATATCTGGGTGTAGAGTGGGAGTATAATTAGCAAGGTCACACAACAATTCACAATAATATTTGGAGCAGGGCCGGGCAGCCTCCCCTGACCACTACCTCCTCATCGAGGCAACCAATATTTAAAGGTCACACTCCTGTAGGGTTAATTTTTATCAGGAGGTACCCCGAGAAGGGAGCAGAAGCCAGGAGAATACCTAAATTTAAAACACAAAGCAACAATTTGCTTATAACAAAATAACAAAATAGCAAGCGTTAACCTTTTCGATTTGTAGAGACACATAAATTGAGTAGGAAAGGGGGGGTAGAAGTGAGTACTACTCAAAGCCACCTAATTGACCTGTCTCTCTCCTCAGGGAAAGATAGGATACAGCCTAGTAGGAGGGGGAAAGGCAAGGGGAAGCGACCCACCCAGACAAGCTAGGCGGGAAGGGGAGAGGAGAGAGAGAAGGGAAAAAAGAAGAAAGAGAAAGAGGTTTACATAAATCAGTACTCAATATTGTAAGTTACTTTAGAGTCAGGGAAGTCAGTCTTAGTGAGTGGGCTGATACAGTGGAAATCAGACCCAAATGCAAGTGCCTGTTCTCCTAATCAAATATCAGCACAGCAAAAGCAACCGCTCAGCAAGATCCAGGAGACCCCCTCTCGCCTCAGGGAAATAGGAATACGACCCAATGGAAGGGGAAATGGGAAGGGGAAGTGACCAGCTCAGTTAAACTGACCCGGAAAGGGGGAGGTTTAATGGGGCCCCCAAGTTAACAAAATTCATGAGAGATGCTTTCAGTAAAACTGTGAAACAGACATATGAGCAGATTTAAATAAAACAGTAGAGGCTAAATATAAACACTCCACTTTGGGCAAGGGCCCCAAAGACAATTAAACGGATGCAGCAGTTAATGCAAAGAGTCCGTGGCAAATGATTCTAGCTGATGCAGGTGCAAACAAGTGAATTAGAAGCAGCCCCAGAGATTTGTGCAAGTCTAGAGATAGTAAGTGCTTGAGGGGAGCCCCTGTTCCCATATCTCCCCTACAGACAGGTGATAAGTTGGGACCTCACTTAAGCTTCCTGAGGTGGTAAAACAGGATCTACACAGGGGAAAATTACAGAGTTCTGTAACCCCTGCAGCACAGGGCATTATTTATGTGAACCTGCAGTTAATGGGGTAAGCCTGCCTTTGGAGAGCTTGCACCCTGTGGGTGAAAGAACAGGTGGAAATCTGTTTGGCCTCTGAGGTTGCAGTAGCCACCTAGTACATCAGGGTCAGCAAAAAAGTACTGCACATGGCCCAGTGAGGAGGGAGGACACGTAGGGACAATAAGGTAATGAAGTCCAAACCTGGGCCTCTGTAGGCACACTGCTCTATAAGTCAGTGAAACTCTTTATTGATGTATGTACGGCCCATATATTGTGTTAGGAAATATCCAGTATTTAAGTGGGATGGGTAGAGAATAGTGGGAGCAAATATGACAACTGTAAAGATCTCACCCAGTTCTTCCATGATGGCACTTCCCTTGGGTCTCCAGCAACTCAGGCCTCTGTTAATCAGAAAATCCCCACAGAATCCCTCCAGGGGTCTGGATGGTGATAAATTGCCTAGATCTGACTGTGAACTGATCGGAGAAGCTTCATGGACCTCATCAATGACAGGTCTTGCAGGGAACCATAAGATGGCCGCCGTTCAGGCCAAAACAACTGCCGGTATGTTCCGGAGTCTACCCCTCAGCTTTCAGTCTCTGGCTTCCCCACGGGTACCTCTGTGCCTGTGCGTCCGTTCTGCATAGAGGTTAGCTCGGCCCCCCCCACCCTCACATTTTTGTAAATATTTTATTATATCTTTTCATCTGACAACACTGAAGAAATGACACTTTGCTACAATGTAAAGTAGTGAGTGTACAGCCTGTATAACTGTAAATTTGCTGTCCCCTTAAAATAACTCAACACACAGCCATTAATGTCTAAACCGTTGGCAACAAAAGGGAGTACAGTGGAAATGTCCAAATTGGGCAGCAAAGTGTCATTTCTTCTGTGTTGTCACATGAAAAGATATAGTAAAATATTTACAAAATTGTGAGGGGTGTACTCACTTTTGTGAGATACTGTATATTGTGTTTAGTGTTACCTTCTTTAATTCACTACACTTTACGTGAGTGTTTCAGTTACGCTAACTTTATGAGCTTAAAATGCGATTGCACTCTCGCTATGGTATTTACTTTCAACTTGTAATACGCTCGCTATTTCCAAAGTGCACCACTTGTAATCTAACCCATAATGTTTAAAACATTAGCAATATTTTACGGTCCTAGAGCAAGCTCATTGAAAAGTCTCTTGTTTATGTTTATCTCATCTACTTTGAGATAACATTTAGGAGATGACAAAGCAAGGACCGTATAGAATGTTGCAGGGTGAGATTTCTGGAACCTGTAGAATAAACTCCAGAACAACAATTTTCAGAGCTAAATGACAAAAACAGTAAGCACAATAAATAATGAAATAAATAATGATTGTATATGATTACTAATATAAGACTTGCAGTGCAAATATTATTATTATTGATGCAAGTCTGTTAGATTGATAGATATGTCTACCAAATAATATAATATAACATAAATATAATATAAATATCCTGTAAATATAAAATAATATAAATCTAATATAAATATCATATAAATATAATCTAATATAAATATCATATAAATATAATATAAATATCATATAATATAAATATCATATAATATAAGATCATTCAAGTAAAGAAAAAAACAATACACAGTTTAAATCCCAGTAAGAATACCACCACTACTAATAATAATAATACAAAATCATCATCATTAAAAACAAAATTAAATAATGTATTAGCTCATTCATGCATAAAAGCAAATTATCAATATGCATTAAATAAATTAGATTATAAGATAAAAAAATAAATACATTATCTTAAACATAAATTCAGTAAATACCACTATATTGCATAGATACTTGATTCATAGGTTATTAATAAATAATGTAGCGGAGGTTATGCTCAAGATTTGGACCCTTGGGAGTTGTGATTTACAATGTTACAAGGACAGTAAACATTTGAAACATTTTACATAAGTGGGTACTATGTGCAGAATTAATAATCTTTAGGATATCCTAGCCGTATCTTTTAAAAACTATTTCAATTTATCCTTTTAAGCAGCCAAAGTACTTCTTATCATTCATTAATATCCCTCCTCATAGGTGATGCACAATTGCACCATTCAAGCTTAAAGGGACAGTAAACCATGGAATCTATTAATTAGGAAATTAAAATATATAACATATTATTATGCTTATTAAAACTATGAAGAGCAAAAGTGCAGCGGAAGCGTTTACAATTTTTAAATTATACTCACCCAAAAACTAATTTTCTGTCCGCCTCCGACTAAGATATATTTTTCTATACTTACCGTCATTGCCCCTGCAGCCAACTTTAGAGCGAACGTTCGTCTTCTTCAATTTTGACAGCGCGCGTTCCCTCTTCACGTGCGAATGGGCACTACATTCAGTCTTCAGCCGTATACACAGAATCTCAATGCTTTGTTGTGCATTGCGATTCTGTGTATCTGAATGAGCGGTGAGTCACTCCTATAGATGAATGAGCAACTGAAATACTCGCTATTGAAAATTGGCAGCATTTTTATATTCATATGTTCAATTAATAAATATATTCTTAACCCTTTATTTTTTTAAACTAATTTTTTTATTTAACTTAATAATATTATCTAAATTTGGCATAATACATAATAATCCTTAGGGACATAAGCCTTATATATTTATGTATATATATATATATATATATATATATATATATATATATATATATATATATATATATATAGTGTGGGATTGATCAGAATATGTTCTAATAAAATCAAAATTATTTATACTTGAAAAACAAGGCTGTGTAAAATAATGATACATTTTGGATCAATTCATTACAAAATGGGTATTGAAGGTGTGTGAAAAATATTTAAATGTAAGGTATATATTGAATAAATTAAATTTAAATCTATCAAATACTTATATTTCAAATCAGGTTCTATTAATTTTTATTAGACTAATTATTTGAAATTGGGGAAAAAAAAGAACAAGCATTTATTTTTATTTTATCTAAAAATATATATATATGTATATATATATATATATATATATATATATATATTGTTAAAAAATAAACTTACCAATTAAACTATTATATTTTTATTTGCTCGTTATAGTCTCGGGGCAATGTTAGCATTGATTGCTAACAGATTTGCATATAAGCAGTAAATCACAATGCGGTTTGCATTGCAATCCACTGCTTATATTGTGAAGCTGAGTGGTGGAAATGCGCATGCGTAAAGGAAGTGTTAATGCGCACATCGGATCAGAAAATGGGCGTCTATAATGTAATGTGTGACGTAATAGATGCTTATCTAACTATGGGCCAGATTACAGACATATATATACTAATAAACACATAAATGTATATTTATACATATATAGACATATACATAAGTGCATTAGAGCCCTTTTCAGTTAAGAAAACATGTAAAATCATATTTGAGGAATATTCATATTTAATAAAGTGTTATACTGTGTATTTACTGTAATTATTTCACATTTCAATGTTCTGCACATAGCATATATTTATATATATATATATATATATATATATATATATATTCATATATATACTGTATATATATATGTATATATATATATATATATATATATCTGTATATATCTATACCTATATATAATCAAATATATATATATATATATATATATATATATATATATATGTGCTGATGACGGGGATGAGTTCCCTGAAAACGTTACATTAAAAAGAGATTTTGTTTCTCCACTTCAAAAAAGACCTGAGAGTGCATTTATTTTTATGGTATATATATATATATTTTAGCAAATAACATCAGATATATGTAGAAATATGTATTTATTAATAAATAGAACATATTCTGTTATGTGAAGAACATTGTTATGGGAAAGATAAATATTTTCATGTCAGGTTAGCTCACTTGAGAATATGTGATCTGGTTTAGTGTGCAAGCATGATGGTTTTTTCCCACTTTTTTTGCTCTATTGACTTCTATGCGGGAATTCGCTGACGATGTTCTAATTTTTGAGGGCATCTGGTTAGCGAGCTAGAACAATTTGTAATACAAGCGCTATGCAATGCGAGCAAAAATTTAGCGCATGAGCAATAAATACCGATGCACTCATAATCTGGCCTATGTAGGGTTCTGTATGTGAAGGAGAGACTCCTATATTATAATATAAGGTTTAGAAAAAAATCCCAAAGATTTTGTGTGATTTCTCTGCATGGCATTGAGTTTAAGATCATTGAGTCATTAGACACCAGTGCACAAAAAGATTCAGCTATTTATTCACCAAGAACATGGCAGATTTACAAATATTTGTGTCGGCAGTGTATTGGACTTTAGAATTCGTTTCTTTACAAATCATGTATGTTATGCTTGGAATTTTCTAGATTAATTCCCTGATACAAACTTAACAACTGTGACAAAAGCCACAGAAGTTTCTCCCATACATAGATAACAGGTTCCTTTTGACATTATACAGATAATTCACCCAACATGGACCTGCATTTCTATCTGTTTGTTTTTCCTCTTCACTTGGCGTGTGTCCCAGTCACTGTGCATGCGTGTCTTTTGTTCTTTCATGCTCTTCAAATGGAAAATTCTTGGCAGATATTTCTCATCAGGAGTCTATGTTCCCTATGTGTTTGTGCAATTGGTCCATTACAATGGTGCAGAAGCCATCCAAACAAAAATAAATAAATAAATATATTACAGACATCTAAAACGAAAGAAAAAAATATTCACTATAGAAAAACAAAATATCAATTAAAGGGACATGAAACCCAAAATTTGTATTTCATGATTCAGATAAAGGGCCCGATGTATCAACTTGCGGGCGGACATGATTCGTTATAGCGAATCATCTCCGCCAGACATTGATAAATGCAGCATACGCTGTTGGCATTTATCATTGCACAAGCATTTCTTGTGAAATGCTTGTGCAGTGCTGCCCCCTGCACATTCGCGGCCAATCAGCCGCTAGCAGGGGGTGTCCATCATCCTGATCGGGATAATTGTAGTGCGCCACCTCAGAGGTGATGGACTAGTTAAGGTGCAGCGGTCTCATGACCGCTGCTTCTTAACCCTTGTTTCCGGCAAGCCCCAAAGCATGCGATTTTAAACAACTTTCTGATTTGCTTTTTTCGTTTGTTGAAAAGCAGGGATTTAAAGCTTAGTAGCTAGCACATATGTGGAGCACTACATTACAGCAGTTTTACAAGAATGTAATCCATTTGCAAGAGCATTAGAGGGCAGCGCTATTTCCTGTCATGTACTGCTCCAGGCACCTACCTAGGTAACTCTTTAACAAAGAATACCATGAGAACAAACAAATTTGATAATGGAAGGAAATTGCAACAACAACAAAAAAAAAATTGTATGCTCTGTCTGAATTACAAAAAATGTTTAGGGTTTCATATCCCTTTAAGGGGACATTGTAACCATAACTGCTAGACTGAATAACTGATCTCTATCATATTTGAAACCGTTGTTTAAAAAATGCCTCTGAACAATTTTCACTCAAATTAAAATATCTGAAGGGGACATTATATTGATAAAATAGTTATTTTGGAGTATTGCCCACTTAAAAAATATATAGATAAAGATAAGGAAAATTTAAATTTAAAGGGGCATTGTACACTAGGGGGTATATTTATTAATGTGCGAGTGGACATGATACGATGTAGCGTATCATGTCCGCCGCACATCACTGAATGCCGACAGCATACGCTGTCAGCATTTATCATTGCACCAGCAGTTCTTGAGAACTGCTGTGCAATGCCACCCCCTGCAGATTCTCGGCCAATCAGCCGCTAGCAAGGGATGTCAATCAACCCGATCGTATAGGAGCGGGCTGATTTCTGTCCCCGTCCTTTAGAACAATACGAGGCTTGATAAATCGGCCCCTAGATCTTTACATAAATGTTTTGTAGATGATCCATTTATATAGCCCATCTGGAAGTTTTTTTATAACAATGTATAGTTTTGCTTATTTTTAAATAACATTGTGCTGATTTTCAGACTCATAACCAAGCCCCAACGTATCAGTTATAGACTCCTGCTTTCTCCTTTATGTGTAATCTGTCTTTTCATATGCAGGGGAGTGTCTGCCTGTTCTGATTTCCCAACCCCTTTCACTGGGTGTCCCAGCCTAACAGTGCTAAACTGTGAGCTTCTAAGTAAGTTTTAAAAAGGTTTTATATTGTATTTTTAGATCAGTGTCTGTGCATATTCTTCTTTATAGTAGTGTCTATTACATGCAGTGATATGAAAACTGGTATATACTTTCCATTTAAAGGGACACTGAACCCAATTTTTTTCCTTTGTGATTCAGATAGAGCATGCAATTTTAAGCCACTTTCTAATTTACTCTTATTATCAAATTTTCTTCATTCTCTTGGTATCTTTATTTGAAATGCAAGAATGTAAGTTTACATGCCGGCCCATTTTTGGTGAACAACCTGGGTTGTTCTTGCTGATTGGTGGATAAATTCACCCACCAATAAACAAGTGCTGTCCATGGTTCTGAACCAAAAAATAGATTAGATGCCTTCTTTTTCAAATAAAGATAGCAAGAAAATGAAGAAAAATTAATTATAGGAGTAAATTAGAAAGTTGTTTAAAATTGCATGCTCTTTCTGAATCATGAAAGAAAAAAATTGGGTTCAGTGTCCCTTTAAATCAAACAACTCAACTACGACAAAGTTTCCTTCTGCACGCCTCTTATATACTCAGCTATATGGATTAAAGGGATAGTAAATAACATGTAATTAAAAGATATTACTTACTATAAATAAAATACAAGGGGGGAAGTTTTTTTTTTCAGTAGTCAAATGCCACCTGCAACTTTCCTTATTTGTATGAGCCTGGTTTCATTTATAGTCCTTTTATTTATTTTTTATGAAATAGTATTTTATATATCATTTGAGATTATCTTAAATTTTGAGAAACCATTTCAGTTCTCTCTCAGGGCTCAATTCTATAAAGGGCTTTCCAGGGGTTGCCTTTAGGGACCCCTATTAAAAAGGGTCTGTCCCTCTGGGTTGCAAGATGTCTCCATAAAACATAATGGAGCTTGCTGGAAATGTAAACTTTGCTGGGGATAAGGAAGTTAGCGAAGGGTTGCCACCTTTTCTGGAAGCAAATATTGTCCGTGCTCATTAGCATAAATAATTATGCAGCAGGAACTAAAGCTGCTAGGACTGATATTAAATAATTATTGATTTACAATTAGATTCTAACACACTTAGAAGAAGTTTACCCATAATATCATCTTTATTTATATATTTATTTTTAATTTTCACCTTTGATCTGAGCCTTAAAAATACTGTCCATGTCAGTAAAATACCAGCTGGATGGTAACGGCAGAGGGAGCTTTTTAAAAATAAAATCCTGCAACCAATACAATTCAGGGGGTCGATCCGATATAAAGCGTCGCCCGCAAAAGCCGGCGACGCCAATAATTGCGCGGATTTGGTATCCTATATACGGCGTAAGCTAGAAGTTACGCCCGTATATTTCTGCCGTCGCCCGCAGTTTTTTGGGCCATAGGCAGGTATACCAAACCCGCGCAATTTGGTATCCAATATGCAGCGTAAGGACTTACGTGGCGAAAATGGAGAAAACTTACTCCATTTTCACCTCGCCACAAAAAGCAGCCGTAAGAAGCCTTACGCTGACTATTGGAGCCCCGTAACTCCCTAAACTAGCTACTAAAATAAACCTAACACCTAACGCATGCGCAATGTCTATCTCCCTGTCAACCGCGATCTGCTAAAATAAACCTAACACCTAACGCATGCGCAATGTCTATCTCCCTGTCAACCGCGATCTTCTAAAATAAACCTAACACCTAACGCATGCGCAATGTCTATCTCCCTGTCAACCGCGATCCCCCCCCCCCCGAAATCCCTAATAAAGTTATTACCCCCTAAAACGCCGCTCCCCGACCCCGCCGCCATCTACATAAACTAACCCCCTACTGTGAGCCCCTAAAACCGCCGCCATCTACCTTATCTATCCCGTAATCTGACCCCTTACACCGCCGCCACCTATATAAAAATGATTAACCCCTAATTTAATCTACCTACCCCGCCGCCAGCTATGTTATCTATATTAACCCTAAGTATATTATAGTTAATATAGTTATTACATTATATATATTAACTATATTAACCCTAATTATATTAGGGTTAATATAGTTAATATAGTTACTATAGTATTTATATTAACTATATTAACTCTATCTAACCCTAACACCCCTAACTAAATTTATATTAAATTAATCTAATTAATTTATAAACTAAAATATTCCTATTTAAATCTAAATACTTACCTATAAAATAAACCCTAAGATAGCTACAATATAATTAATAATTACATTGTAGCTATGTTAGGGTTAATATTTATTTTACAGGTAAATAGTTAATTATTTTAACTAGGTATAATAGATATTAAATAGTTATTAACTATTTAATATCTACCTAGTTAAAATAATTACCCAATTACCTGTAAAATAAATACACCTACACTATCAATAAATGTAATAAACTACAAACATCTATCTAAAAATACAATTAAATTAACTAAACTAAATTACAAAAAAAAACAAACACTAAATTACAAAAAATAAAAAAAAGATTAAAAGATTTTTAAGCTAATTACACCTATTCTAAGCCCCCTAATAAAATAATAAACCCCCAAAATAACAAAAATTCCCTGCCCTATTCTAAATTAAACAAATTTCAAAGCTCTTTACCTTACCAGCCCTTAAAAGGGCCTTTTGTGGGGCATGCCCCAAAGAATTCAGCTCTTTTGCATTCAATAAATACAATCCCCCCCCCCCATTACAACCCACCACCCACATACCCCTATTCTAAACCCACCCAAACCCCCCTTAATAAATCCTAACACTACCCCCCTGAAGATCTCCCTACCTTGTCTTCACCACACCGGGCCGAACTCCTGATCCGATCCGGGCGATGTCGTCCTCCAAGCGGCAAAGAAGAAATCTTCCTCCGGCGACGTCTTCCTCCAAGCGGCAGCAAAGTCTTCAGTCTTCCGGCGGCATCTTCAATCTTCTTTCTTCGCTCCGCCGCCGCGGAGCATCCATCCCGGCCGATCGCTAAACTTGGAATGAGGTACCTTTAAATGACGTCATCCAAGATGGCGTCCGCCGAATTCCGATTGGCTGATAGGATTCTATCAGCCAATCGGAATTAAGTTAAAAAAATCTGATTGGCTGATTGAATCAGCCAATCAGATTCAGGTTCAATCCGATTGGCTGATCCAATCAGCCAATCAGATTGAGCTCGCATTCTATTGGCTGATCGGAACAGCCAATAGAATGCGAGCTCAATCTGATTGGCTGATTGGATCAGCCAATCGGATTGAACCTGAATCTGATTGGCTGATTCAATCAGCCAATCAGATTTTTTTAACTTAATTCCGATTGGCTGATAGAATCCTATCAGCCAATCGGAATTCGGCGGACGCCATCTTGGATGACGTCATTTAAAGGTACCTCATTCCAAGTTTAGCGATCGGCCGGGATGGATGCTCCGCGGCGGCGGAGCGAAGAAAGAAGATTGAAGATGCCGCCGGAAGACTGAAGACTTTGCTGCCGCTTGGAGGAAGACGTCGCCGGAGGAAGATTTCTTCTTTGCCGCTTGGAGGACGACATCGCCCGGATCGGATCAGGAGTTCGGCCCGGTGTGGTGAAGACAAGGTAGGGAGATCTTCAGGGGGGTAGTGTTAGGATTTATTAAGGGGGGTTTGGGTGGGTTTAGAATAGGGGTATGTGGGTGGTGGGTTGTAATGGGGGGGGGGGATTGTATTTATTGAATGCAAAAGAGCTGAATTCTTTGGGGCATGCCCCACAAAAGGCCCTTTTAAGGGCTGGTAAGGTAAAGAGCTTTGAAATTTGTTTAATTTAGAATAGGGCAGGGAATTTTTGTTATTTTGGGGGTTTATTATTTTATTAGGGGGCTTAGAATAGGTGTAATTAGCTTAAAAATCTTTTAATCTTTTTTTTATTTTTTGTAATTTAGTGTTTGTTTTTTTTTGTAATTTAGTTTAGTTAATTTAATTGTATTTTTAGATAGATGTTTGTAGTTTATTACATTTATTGATAGTGTAGGTGTATTTATTTTACAGGTAATTGGGTAATTATTTTAACTAGGTAGATATTAAATAGTTAATAACTATTTAATATCTATTATACCTAGTTAAAATAATTAACTATTTACCTGTAAAATAAATATTAACCCTAACATAGCTACAATGTAATTATTAATTATATTGTAGCTATCTTAGGGTTTATTTTATAGGTAAGTATTTAGATTTAAATAGGAATATTTTAGTTTATAAATTAATTAGATTAATTTAATATAAATTTAGTTAGGGGTGTTAGGGTTAGATAGAGTTAATATAGTTAATATAAATACTATAGTAACTATATTAACTATATTAACCCTAATATAATTAGGGTTAATATAGTTAATATATATAATGTAATAACTATATTAACTATAATATACTTAGGGTTAATATAGATAATATAGCTGGCGGCAGGGTAGGTAGATTAAATTAGGGGTTAATCATTTTAATAGAGATGGCGGCGGTGTAAGGGGCTTAGATTAGGGGTTAATAATTTTAATATAGATGGCGGCGGTGTTAGGGGCTCACTTTAGGGGGTTATAGATATAATATAGCTGGCGGCGGGGTACGGGAGCGGCGGTTTAGGGGTTAATAACTTTATTAGGTTGCGGCGGGGTAAAGGAGCGGCGGTTTAGGGGTTAATAGCATTTTTATTGTTAGGCTAGTGAGGGGGGATAGCGGATAGAGGGTTAGACAGTGCGGGCTATGTTAGGGAGGCGTGTTAGACAGTGCGGGCTATGTTAGGGAGGCGTGTTAGACAGTGCGGGTGTTTTAGACTTTAGTCAGGTTTTATAGGCGCCGGCAGATTCTAACGTGGCGCAAGTCACTGGCGACGCCAGAAATTTGTACTTACGCAGATTTCTGGACATCGCTGGTTTGTGAGACTTACGGCACGTTAGCATCTGACGGCGACCTATATGGGATAGCTCGAGTTGCGAGCTGAAACTGCGGGCGACGCCGGTTCCCTCGCTTGCGCCGCAAACTGCGATCGATATCGGATCGCGCCCCAGATTACTCTGCTTTTAATGTATAGTACCTTCAGTGACGTGCAGTGAGGTCAGAGACTGGTGAGGCACTAGATATGATACGATGGAGAAACACATATACAGAGGGCCGCAAGTACCCCCAACAGGGCAGGTTTAAATGATAGCTGAACCAGTGCACAGGTGACATAATCAGGTGATGGGTGAGAGCAAGTTAGTAACCACTGAGTTACTGATCAGCTGATTACTTCACCTGTGCACTGATTCAGCTATAATGAAAACCTGGCCTGTTGGGGGTAATTGAGGACCATTGTTGAGAAACACTGCACTAAAGCACTAGCTCATCGGAAATGTATTGATTACCTGGAGAATAAAGCACACATACTCTGCTCACTGACAACCACACACACTCTGCTCACATACACACTCACACAATTCTGTGGCACAGTGTCAGTTACTAAGCAATTAGAATGATACACAATCTCTTCTATACTCACTACTGTATTGTAAAAATAGAAATAATTTACCATACAAGTTTTACACAAAGGACAAGTTATCAATACTGCCAACACAGCTGCTGCTGCAATATGGTGTTCAAGAAACGCACGTGCACATCCCACTTAGGTATGCTCTTCAACAAAGGACACCAAAGGATACCAAAAGAATAAAGTACATAATAATAAAAGTAAAATAGAAAGTTTATTTATTTATTTTTTGTGTGCAATTTCTATCTGAATGATGGAAATGTAATTATGACTTTCAACTTGAAAGCTGCATGCGCTTTTTATTTACCTATTATTTACCTACACCTAGTTATATACAGCTCAGTTGTACAGTGCTGATCATACTGCCAGTGTTATATACATACAGCTAGTTATATACAGCTCAGTTGTACAGTGCTGATCATACTGTCAGTGTTATTTACCTACAGCTAGTTATATACAGCTCAGTTGTACAGTGCTGATCATACTGTCAGTGTTATTATTTACCTACAGCTAGTTATATACAGCTCAGTTGTACAGTGCTGATCATACTGTCAGTGTTATTATTTACCTACAGCTAGTTATATACAGCTCAGTTGTACAGTGCTGATCATACTGTCAGTGTTATTATTTACCTACACCTAGTTATATACAGCTCAGTTGTACAGTGCTGATCATACTGCCAGTGTTATATACATACAGCTAGTTATATACAGCTCAGTTGCACAGTGCTGATCATACTGTCAGTGTTATTATTTACCTACAGCTAGTTATATACAGCTCAGTTGTACAGAGCTGATTATACTGTCAGTATTATTTACCTACAGCTAGTTATATACAGCTCAGTTGTACAGCTACTGTAGGTAAATAATACTGAAAGTATGATCAGCACTGCACAACTGAGCTGTATATAACTAGCTGTAGGTAAATAATAACACTGACAGTATGATTAGCACTGTACAACTGAACTGTATATAACTAGCTGTAGGTAAATAATAACACTGACAGTATGATCAGCACTGTACAACTGAGCTGTATATAACTAGCTGTATGTAAATAACACTGACAGTATGATCAGCACTGTACAACTGAACTGTATATAACTAGCTGTATGTATATAACACTGACAGTATGATTAGCACTGTACAACTGAGCTGTATATAACTAGCTGTAGGTAAATAACACTGACAGTATGATCAGCTCTGTACAACTGAGCTGTATATAACTAGCTGTAGGTAAATAACACTGACAGTATGATCAGCACTGTATAACTGAGCTGTATATAACTAGCTGTATGCATATAACACTGACAGTATGATTAGCACTGTACAACTGAGCTGTATATAACTAGCTGTAGGTAAATAATAACACTGACAGTATGATCAGCTCTGTACAACTGAACTGTATATAACTAGCTGTAGGTAAATAATAACACTGACAGTATGATCAGCACTGTACAACTGATCTGTATATAACTAGCTGTAGGTAAATAATAACACTGACAGTATGATCAGCACTGTAAAACTGATCTGTATATAACTAGCTGTAGGTAAATAATAACACTGACAGTATGATCAGCACTGTACAACTGATCTGTATATAACTAGCTGTCCCAGTCCCAGACAGACTCCCAGTCCCACATTATGAACAGTTCAACTTCAACATTTTTTTATTTAAGTTAACCAGTAAGTGTTCTGGTCGTTTCCTTCCTTACCTGGCTGAGAATAAGAATCTGGGTCCTCACGGTCACACTGTCAGACAGACACAACAACCGACTCGAGATGACTGTCACTGACTCCTCTCTGTCTGTCATTACACCGGGTCCACCACCCACGTGGCACCGGCTCCGCTCCTCCGTCGTCCTCCTCTCTGTCCCACTGGTGTCCCTGAGTGAGACGAGTCACTCCTCTTCAGTCTCCTCCACTCCCAGTCCACTCCAGCCAGGCACTGGCAGCACCTCCTCCGTGACCACAGACAGCCACAACAGTGACAGTCTGTCACTATAAGTGGGCACTTTAGGCAGCACAGCACGGGCACGCAGAGCCAGAGACTCTCTCAGCTCTCCCTCCACTGAGTCTTCCAACCGCCACTCTGACTCGATCTGTCAGCGCGCGCAATGGTCACATGGCCCACACCTGTCAATCAGCAGCCCAGCAGGCACGCCTCCCCACAGTGCTGCTGAATGCTGTGATTGGCTGAAGTGACCAAGCTCATCATGGAGGCAGTTTTGAGAACCGCCTCCATTGAGCTTGTAGTAGGGCCCTGCGAGTCACCACTGGGTGGCGCAGCTCTAAGTGAGCTTTAGATCCATTGTTGCGCAATTAATGGAGGGCAGCGGGCCGGCTCACGGCCTCCTAATTGCGCAACAATGGAAATTGGATGCAGTGAATATCTACAGTGCACACAGCGCATGCGCAAAATCGTAATGAAAATTAATGAGAGTAATCGCCATGGGGGTGAGGGGGGGTACCCTTGGGGGCAAGCTAATAACAAACATTTTTTTTTTAATAAATATAAATTAAAATCTTTTTTCCCTTATTGGACAGAGGAGGCACTGCCTCCCCTGCCTCCTATTACTGCACGTCACTGAGTACCTTATACTTGCTTTTATGCATGTGTTTTTGTGTTATGGTAATAAGTGGTTTGCGTATTTTGACACAATCTCACCAATTTTTAATTTGTGAGGGGAAAAACAGAGAGATCTGCAGGTGTAAAATGTTTATAGTTTACACCAGACCTGAAGGAGAAATTTCAGCTTTGTCAATGAAACACCCCTGTTCAACAATCTAGCCAAGGAGGTGAAAATCATTTTACAATAAGGAAAATAATACTCTTTGCATTTCATATTATAAATAAAACAAATTCAGTGGGTTTTTTGCATCTACAAAGTAAATTTGCTATGATTTCTACTGTGCACCTTAAATGATTTCTTGCCAGTACAATTTCAATAAAAAATTTAATTTTTTTCATAAAATGCATATTTTTGCAGACCATTTTTTTTACAATTTTTAAAGTGATTAAACGAAACAATTTTTCTACTACATATTTTTATTTCAATATTTCATTTATTTGTTTTATATGACTTTAAGATTATGATTTTTGTGAGTCCTATTGTAATGTATCTCCTTCACATAAGAAAATTTAGGGACCACCCCTTTGTGAGACACATGATTCTCAATCTCAAGTTAAAGGGACATGAAACCCAAAAGTTTTCTTTTATGATACAGATAGAGAATACAATTTTAAACAGCTTTCCAATTTACTTCTATTATTTAATTTGCTTCCTTCTCTTGTTATCCTTTGTTGAAAGGTTTATCTAGGCAAGCTCAGGAGCAGCAGAGAACCTAGGTTCTAGCTGTTGATTGGTGGCTGCATATATATATTGGTTTTGATTGATTCACCCATGTGTTCAGTTAGAAACCAATAGTGCATTGCTGCTTCTTCAACAAATGATACCAAGAGAATAAAACAAATTAGATAATATGAGTAAATTAGAAAGTTGTTTAAAATTATATTCTCTATCTGAATCATGAAAGAAAAAAATTGTCCCTTTAAAAAACTGCCTTTATAGATTTAGGACAGGGGATTCATAGTGCTGGCAAGATTTATTATAGAAACTCACAATCCCAGCATATGTTTTTTGAAACTTTTTTTTAAAAGTTGTGTAGTAGATAAATAGGCATTGTACGGTGAATTTTTATCCTCTTCAATGTGTTACCTGACGGAGTGTATTAAATTGTTTATAAATAGCTCCTTTATCTTTATTTTGTCATTTCAAATAGCTAATTTTCCTGTTAAAACAACTACCTATACTGAATATAGGATTACTTTTGCATTCTCTAAAGAAAAGCTATGTAAATATGAATCAGCAGCAGCTGAACTCCCGGAAAGAAAAAGGGCAGAACCTGGACTCCCCAGAGAGATGCCGACCATAGAAAGTAATGAAGCTCTCTGGGATACAAAATTTCACATGGGAGAGAGAAGGTAACTAATGAACACCTGGGACTGATATAAAGGCTCAGTTTGCATCAATTACAAATAAACTAAAATGTTTTCACTACAATTTAACTTGTTTTTTTAAAATATTTTAGTATATGTTAAAATAAGCACATACAGCTGTTTAAAATGCTAACATAATTTCAAAAATATTGTGAGAAGGCTTCAGACATACCCTGGGAACTCAGCTGTTCAGCCCAGGGAACTGCCCTGTCCCACTTTGTAACTGTAAAAAATACAGAGAAATATACAAAGTATGATCCTAATATTGTACAGAAACTTTGAAAACATAATCCGAATTTGTAGAATCACTGCTGGATCTAAATCTAAATGTATTAAACTATAAAAGAGAAAGTTCAAAGCTTAAATGCAATAATACTGAAAGGACCCAATCTGAAGTGTAAAGTAATTTAAATTACAAACCATGAAATGTAACAAAACTCTCATATCATGTAGTATTTAATTGGGCTTGTCTTTCCTTCATATACAGAAATAAGAGAGATCTTGCAGTGCTGGAGAGTTCTGCCCTTTTTCTTTTGATCATCCAATGAGTTCAGACCCTGTGAAGTCTGCACTACACTTTCTCCAAGTTGGGGAATCCTTTGATCATCAGATAAGATAAGGGGGCATGTGTGTACAGAGAAATATATAAGGTGTATATGCCTGCACTTTCTGCAAGTTCAGCCCATTTAAGTGGGTTCTGTTTTCAGTGATTAAAAGTAGCAATTTCTGGTCCACCCTGTCGTGTCTCTGGCCTGTTTAGACTCTGCCAACAAACCACCTTAGCTCCACCCTAAACTATCCAGCCACACCCACAGAAAACCCATACTTTTACCCGGATTTCTGAGACCTGACAGCTTAGCTGCACATGTATGGACATATAATAACTTGAGATAAGAAATGTTGTGTCCTCATGAAATTAAAACTAAATAAACACTTTAGATGAAGAAGGCTTTAAATGACATACTTGAAAATGAGAGAAATCTCAATGTATCCTTCCTGGTAAAATATTTTATAAATAAATAAATTAAAATTAGTTTCTGGTAAGTAAAACAAAAAAAAAGCTCAGTGGTTAAAATCTCTTATGTTAATGTGTGAACCCATCATTCCCTTAAAACCAATCATTTCATGTTGCATGTTAATACTCATTTTGTGTCTGTCTTCCATAAAGTATGTGATTAATACCCAAACTGTTCTTTTTTTGTTTCTTTCCTTTTCCCTTTTTTGTAGAAATTATTGAACCTTCTACCACTAGTCCTGTCACAAGTTCAGGTCAGTATCCACATACAATCACAAAGTATGTTTGGGTACTTTTTATGTTTGTTTTATCATTGTCATGTGATCAACTGATTTGTTAAACATATCATTTTATGTCTACGCATCACTTTTTTGCTTTTGGAGGTTAACAAAAGGTGTGAATTATTTTCTAAGTAATAAAACGTACAGTATATATATGTGCATGATGTTTGGCGCTGGCTTTAAATGTATGTGCAATTTGTTCTCAGATTTTTTGCTATAATGCTCCGTATGATTTCAATGAACAATGTTATACAATTAAAAGAATTGTATTTATAATACCGCAATACAAATGTTAACTTGATTTTTGTTCTATACTGTTATGATTGAGTGTAAATTGATTAGAGTCACTTGAGAAGAAAAGGCTTTTTTTTTTTCTTTTTCTTTTGCACAAAATTTTAATCAAAGTAACTCCGACCCCATGCAGACATAATAAGCAAACTTCATAATGCAGGAATCTTGCACTTTAAAATACAGGGAAACACTTAAAGGGACATTTAAGTAAAAAATAATAATTTCACAAGATAACTTTACTTTTTATATACATACAATTGATGTTCTTGTAATAAGAATAAATTGTTATGCTTATTATATGCATAACAGATTATACTTTTTCCACTTAATGTCCCTTAAACTGACTTTCCTTATAGTGTGAAAACTTTTCAGCCATGTCCCTATTACTGTAATAGTATCCTTTTTCAATTATTTATTATATTTATAGTGATGAATATTAAAAGGATATGGGAGCAATCCATACATGTTTAATGCATTAAATAATTAAAATAAATAAAACATTTAGCATGTTTTAGTTTTGCTACATACAATGTAAACTTGTCTGTAAAAAAGTCTAAGCTTCCTGCTTTTTTGAGCCTGTTTCTTTATTATACACAGTTTTACTCTATGCAGCCAATCAGGGGGTCGATCCGATATAAAGCGTCGCCCGCAAAAGCCGGCGACGCCAATAATTGCGCGGATTTGGTATCCTATATACGGCGTAAGCTAGAAGTTACGCCCGTATATTTCTGCCGTCGCCCGCAGTTTTTTGGGCCATAGGCAGGTATACCAAACCCGCGCAATTTGGTATCCAATATGCAGCGTAAGGACTTACGTGGCGAAAATGGAGAAAACTTACTCCATTTTCACCTCGCCACAAAAAGCAGCCGTAAGAAGCCTTACGCTGACTATTGGAGCCCCGTAACTCCCTAAACTAGCTACTAAAATAAACCTAACACCTAACGCATGCGCAATGTCTATCTCCCTGTCAACCGCGATCTTCTAAAATAAACCTAACACCTAACGCATGCGCATTGTCTATCTCCCTGTCAACCGCGATCCCCCCCCCCCCGAAATCCCTAATAAAGTTATTACCCCCTAAAACACCGCTCCCCGACCCCGCCGCCATCTACATAAACTAACCCCCTACTGTGAGCCCCTAAAACCGCCGCCATCTACCTTATCTATCCCGTAATCTGACCCCTTACACCGCCGCCACCTATATAAAAATGATTAACCCCTAATTTAATCTACCTACCCCGCCGCCAGCTATGTTATCTATATTAACCCTAAGTATATTATAGTTAATATAGTTATTACATTATATATATTAACTATATTAACCCTAATTATATTAGGGTTAATATAGTTAATATAGTTACTATAGTATTTATATTAACTATATTAACTCTATCTAACCCTAACACCCCTAACTAAATTTATATTAAATTAATCTAATTAATTTATAAACTAAAATATTCCTATTTAAATCTAAATACTTACCTATAAAATAAACCCTAAGATAGCTACAATATAATTAATAATTACATTGTAGCTATGTTAGGGTTAATATTTATTTTACAGGTAAATAGTTAATTATTTTAACTAGGTATAATAGATATTAAATAGTTATTAACTATTTAATATCTACCTAGTTAAAATAATTACCCAATTACCTGTAAAATAAATACACCTACACTATCAATAAATGTAATAAACTACAAACATCTATCTAAAAATACAATTAAATTAACTAAACTAAATTACAAAAAAAAACAAACACTAAATTACAAAAAATAAAAAAAAGATTAAAAGATTTTTAAGCTAATTACACCTATTCTAAGCCCCCTAATAAAATAATAAACCCCCAAAATAACAAAAATTCCCTGCCCTATTCTAAATTAAACAAATTTCAAAGCTCTTTACCTTACCAGCCCTTAAAAGGGCCTTTTGTGGGGCATGCCCCAAAGAATTCAGCTCTTTTGCATTCAATAAATACAATCCCCCCCCCCCCATTACAACCCACCACCCACATACCCCTATTCTAAACCCACCCAAACCCCCCTTAATAAATCCTAACACTACCCCCCTGAAGATCTCCCTACCTTGTCTTCACCACACCGGGCCGAACTCCTGATCCGATCCGGGCGATGTCGTCCTCCAAGCGGCAAAGAAGAAATCTTCCTCCGGCGACGTCTTCCTCCAAGCGGCAGCAAAGTCTTCAGTCTTCCGGCGGCATCTTCAATCTTCTTTCTTCGCTCCGCCGCCGCGGAGCATCCATCCCGGCCGATCGCTAAACTTGGAATGAGGTACCTTTAAATGACGTCATCCAAGATGGCGTCCGCCGAATTCCGATTGGCTGATAGGATTCTATCAGCCAATCGGAATTAAGTTAAAAAAATCTGATTGGCTGATTGAATCAGCCAATCAGATTCAGGTTCAATCCGATTGGCTGATCCAATCAGCCAATCAGATTGAGCTCGCATTCTATTGGCTGATCGGAACAGCCAATAGAATGCGAGCTCAATCTGATTGGCTGATTGGATCAGCCAATCGGATTGAACATGAATCTGATTGGCTGATTCAATCAGCCAATCAGATTTTTTTAACTTAATTCCGATTGGCTGATAGAATCCTATCAGCCAATCGGAATTCGGCGGACGCCATCTTGGATGACGTCATTTAAAGGTACCTCATTCCAAGTTTAGCGATCGGCCGGGATGGATGCTCCGCGGCGGCGCAGCGAAGAAAGAAGATTGAAGATGCCGCCGGAAGACTGAAGACTTTGCTGCCGCTTGGAGGAAGACGTCGCCGGAGGAAGATTTCTTCTTTGCCGCTTGGAGGACGACATCGCCCGGATCGGATCAGGAGTTCGGCCCGGTGTGGTGAAGACAAGGTAGGGAGATCTTCAGGGGGGTAGTGTTAGGATTTATTAAGGGGGGTTTGGGTGGGTTTAGAATAGGGGTATGTGGGTGGTGGGTTGTAATGGGGGGGGGGGGATTGTATTTATTGAATGCAAAAGAGCTGAATTCTTTGGGGCATGCCCCACAAAAGGCCCTTTTAAGGGCTGGTAAGGTAAAGAGCTTTGAAATTTGTTTAATTTAGAATAGGGCAGGGAATTTTTGTTATTTTGGGGGTTTATTATTTTATTAGGGGGCTTAGAATAGGTGTAATTAGCTTAAAAATCTTTTAATCTTTTTTTTATTTTTTGTAATTTAGTGTTTGTTTTTTTTTGTAATTTAGTTTAGTTAATTTAATTGTATTTTTAGATAGATGTTTGTAGTTTATTACATTTATTGATAGTGTAGGTGTATTTATTTTACAGGTAATTGGGTAATTATTTTAACTAGGTAGATATTAAATAGTTAATAACTATTTAATATCTATTATACCTAGTTAAAATAATTAACTATTTACCTGTAAAATAAATATTAACCCTAACATAGCTACAATGTAATTATTAATTATATTGTAGCTATCTTAGGGTTTATTTTATAGGTAAGTATTTAGATTTAAATAGGAATATTTTAGTTTATAAATTAATTAGATTAATTTAATATAAATTTAGTTAGGGGTGTTAGGGTTAGATAGAGTTAATATAGTTAATATAAATACTATAGTAACTATATTAACTATATTAACCCTAATATAATTAGGGTTAATATAGTTAATATATATAATGTAATAACTATATTAACTATAATATACTTAGGGTTAATATAGATAATATAGCTGGCGGCAGGGTAGGTAGATTAAATTAGGGGTTAATCATTTTAATAGAGATGGCGGCGGTGTAAGGGGCTTAGATTAGGGGTTAATAATTTTAATATAGATGGCGGCGGTGTTAGGGGCTCACTTTAGGGGGTTATAGATATAATATAGCTGGCGGCGGGGTACGGGAGCGGCGGTTTAGGGGTTAATAACTTTATTAGGTTGCGGCGGGGTAAAGGAGCGGCGGTTTAGGGGTTAATAGCATTTTTATTGTTAGGCTAGTGAGGGGGGATAGCGGATAGAGGGTTAGACAGTGCGGGCTATGTTAGGGAGGCGTGTTAGACAGTGCGGGCTATGTTAGGGAGGCGTGTTAGACAGTGCGGGTGTTTTAGACTTTAGTCAGGTTTTATAGGCGCCGGCAGATTCTAACGTGGCGCAAGTCACTGGCGACGCCAGAAATTTGTACTTACGCAGATTTCTGGACATCGCTGGTTTGTGAGACTTACGGCACGTTAGCATCTGACGGCGACCTATATGGGATAGCTCGAGTTGCGAGCTGAAACTGCGGGCGACGCCGGTTCCCTCGCTTGCGCCGCAAACTGCGATCGATATCGGATCGCGCCCCAGATGCTAAATCAGGTGGACAGTTTAGCTTTATATTTGTTCAATGTAGCATTTTGATTGGCTAATTGGAGAAAATCAGTCATTTCAAAACAGGCTGAGTAAGGAGCAGAATTGGTTGATTCTAAAAAACAAATTTTTCCTTTTTTTTATTTATTTTTTATTTCTGTGCTAAAATAACATTTGGTTTTGGAAAGGAAGTGAAGCATTAAAGGGACATGATACCCACATTTTTTCTTTCATGATTTAGAAGGAGAATGCAATTTTAAACATCTTTCTAATTTACTTATGTTATCTAATTTGTTTTATTCTCTTGATATTCTTTGCTGAAAAGCATATCTAGATATGCTCAGTAGCTGCTGATTGGTTGCTGCACATAGAAGCCTTGTGTGATTGGCTCACCATGTGCATTGCTTTTTCTTCAATTAAGGATATCTAAAAAATTAAGCAAAATAAATAATAGAATTAAATTGTAATGTTGTTTAAATTTATATTCTCTATCTGAATCATGAAAGAAAGATTTTGGGTTTAGTGACCCTTTAAGCATAATACTTTACTTGAATAGCCTTTATCTAACCAGAAAATCTAATCATACTATATTTCACCACAGCAAAACTGTATAGCAGTAAAGCGCTTTCTCATAGGTACATTTCTGGTTCTCTGAAACACTTCTTATGAATGCCCACAGTGCATTCATTTTGTGTGTTATTTCCTAATGCTTTATATATAAAACCTAAAAAGATCTGTGTTGAATCACTTTGTAAGTTCTTTCTATTTGATGAAGAATGGATTTTTCTTAGTTTTAGATTTTCAGCTGTCTATGAATCATTGTGTGTAGTTGCATTATCATCCATGGGATCAATAAAATGCATTGTGAAAATATTGACTGCTTAATTTGTCGTTGAAATCAATATATGCTGTATTTCTGTCACATGTGAATTTAATGGGGAATAAAATCCAAAATGTTTCTTTCATGAATTTAATGCAGTGTACTTAAAAAACAAAACAAAAAAAAAGCTTTCCAATTTACTTCTGTTATCAAATTTACTTTGTTTTCTTTGTATCCTTTTAAAAGCAAGTAAATATGCTCAGGAGCATGCAGGTTTCTGGTGCAATATTGGCAGCAGTTTTGCAAGAATACTTCTAACAATGCTCTACAAATGTAAGAGCACTGGGTGATAGCAGTGTTTGCTCCCATCTAATGCTCCAGAAACGTGCACACAACCTACCTAGGTATTCTCTTCAACAAAGAATATGATAAAAATGAAGAGTAATGCTAGGAAGGCTTATAAGAGCTTAGGGCCATGCATGTTTCTTTAGCAATCTATGATGCCAGAGTTTGTAACTGGGTATAACATTGCTACATGTTACAAGCACTGCTGTCATGTAGACAAAGACACATGCACACCCCAGAGCTTACCTTAGATTGCTCTTTATCAAAGGATACCAAGAGAAGGAAGCAAATTTGATAAAATATGCATATTGGAGACTTTTTTTAAAAATAGTTTGCTCTGTCTGATTCATGAAAGAAATAAAATTGGGTTACATGAGTCATTTGAATGTGAATCATCATTAAAATATGTAGCTTTCCTTAGAGATGGCAAAACAGTATGATAGAAATAAATATAATATTTAGATCAGATGTAATCAATGAGCAAAATGAAGTGTGGCTTTGATTCAGGTTACTTTTTTCTGGAAGTAGCATCCACATTCTAAAAGTAATACTACAAAGCTGTTTAATGTGAGCGTGGTTGGACATATATACAGTGTATAGCAGTGAGATCTGCTGAAAAGTTCCACATTCCTTGAAACTTGAGGACACAATAATGTACGCAACTGTTTCCCATTGTTTTCTGGGAGTTGTAAAAGCTAATAGCATAATGTCACCTCTCCCATCCAAGATGGCATCCAACATTACACCACATGTGTGCTTCTCATTACTATTTCTGCACAATCGAATGGGCAGCATAGAAGAGAGAGATATAAAAATGTAAATCCAGGACTATAGGGCCACTGAGCAGAAAAGTGAGAGTATAGTCTCAAAGTGAGGGAAAACTGGTGATTATGGCAGATGATATTCTGCATCCATAAGTGATAATTTATAGTTTATTTAATTAGTGTAGTTTGATAAGTAACTGTTCTTTATTTATGGCTTCAGCAACATTTAGGAGGAGGTCTCATAGCAGTTATTTTCCATAGAATGGCATATACAGTCCAATGAGGTTGTAGACAAGAAACTAGAAATGGGAAGGCAATAACAGAAGAGTCCAAAGAATTACAGGAAATAACCGAAAGCAACCTCCCAGCTCTACAAAAGTATGAGTCCAATAGCTGGTATTGCAAGGTACCAGGCTGTAAGAGTTAAAACAATAAGGGACTGTAAGACTTTGATACAAAGCTAGAGCCAAAGGAACATGACCAAATGAAGTAGGAACAATGGCTACAATCAGCAGTTGACAGTAATCAGTAGCAGGTTTAAGCAATAAGGAAAGACTTGAAAAAAGAATTAAGCTCAAGTAACAGATAAAGACTTAAGGGATGAAATGCAGAGTGAAAGGCTGCTACAGCAAGTAGAAGTCCAAATAGTGAGATAATATCACTTCAGAATGAGGTCATAGTACCATTCAACCTGGTGTTACCAAGGATGCCTGGGCACAGAAGAGACATAGAAACTGCACAGGCTTTAGAAATACAACTAAACGAACTAGTTGTTTTAGAAAACTGCTACAGAACCAATGGGTTTACATTGCAAAGGCTTTTAAGATCAATACTTAATCAGAAAATTAAAGTAATTCCCAGAAAGATGGGAAAAAACATAGTGAAGTAAGGTCATACTAGACCAGGGGACAAGGCAGGCACCAAACTATCATAAATACAATAAGGAGGACATGTCAAAACCAGTGCTGGAACAGGAACAACACTTTAATAACAGAGATCTAGTATCAGAAAGTTCCTGGTATTTTTAGGCAGACTGATCACCTGATTGTCCCTTGATGGTCTGCAGTTCAATTCTACCTAGATGTAATTCTCTAAAATTAATATAAATATACATTTTCCTTAAGATATTTAGAACCTAAAAACATTGGTAAAAAAAAAATAGTCCCCCAAGTTTAATCCATAAATTATTTAAACCATTATCAAAAGCAAAAAAGACCTCACTATTAGATTATACATGGTGTTTATTTGTTAACTTACAATCCTTTCTTCTAGCCAAAAAAACGAGGAAACATTTTGCAAGATCCTCATCTGACACATCAGACTTTTCAGGTATAAAGTGACCTCTTTTTACAACTTAATTTCAAATCCAATGACAATTAGATGCTAAAATGCTATAATGAAATGTCATCCGTTGCATCTTTAAGTTGTATTTTTAATTCCTCATGGCAGTATCATCTGTGTTTATGGATCTTTATTTCCCTGAAATAACTATTTACTTGATGGATATTAATGCAGACGGGACTCTCTCAACAGGTGATATGAAGAAGTGACAATACTGTGTTGCGTTTAATGCCCCCATACTGAGTCAATCCTATCAAGAAAACATAAAACAGATAGTTTAATAATGACATGATGTGCTGCTCTTCTCATGTGTTCAGTTTTTCTTGCACTCCTCCATCGCTATTATAATTCTTCATTCTATTGTATTTTTGACCTTAGCATTTTCCTTCATCTCTTTCTCTCTCTCTCTCTCTCTCTCTCTCTCTCTCTCTCTCTCTCTCTCTCTCTCTATATATATACAGGGGTTAAAAATTGCATTATAGTTTACTAGTCAGGAAGAAAAGTTACTAGTCCAGATACAAAAAATTGTCTATTCATATTTTACTTGGCATTTCTGATCCAACGCATCACCTGCCCACACCCTCTTTAAATATGTTTATCCATTCTGAAAGTCCCTTTAATGCAATTATTAAAAATATATACATGTACTGGCTATTTGCACAATGTATAGACAGGATTTAACTCCTTCTCACATGATATAAAGTTGTTTAATATACAGGATAGGAAAACAGCACCACTGTAAATAGTGCACGAGGGACTGGGGATAACTGCAAAGCCACTTCAATAACTGGTATATACAAATTGTCACCAGCACTCTTGACGGAAATAGTCACGAAGACCTCGCAGACAGCTTAGTACATGGAGCCCTTGGATGATATAACGTATATCTTTATTAAAGACCCATAAAAACAAGCAACGTTTCGGGGATTAACCTTTTAGCATGACTAAGGGGCTAATCCCTGAAATGTTGCTTGTTTTTACAGGTCTTTAATAAAGATATACGCTTATATCATCCAAGAGTGTATGTGACAATTTGTATATAAAGTTGTTTAAACCAGGGCAGATTCAACTGAAGGCAGCAGGGACATGAAACAAAATGATTTGCCTTTTTAATTTTGCATGGATAGTAACCTCGACAATTAAACATGGGAGTCCTTTAGCTTAATAATGGGGACAATCATTTGCAATAGCTCATGTTACCTAGGGAAACTACCAACTGTAATGATCTTGTCAATACTGAAGTATTTGCTATATAAAAGCTATGCAATCAAGAGGTAGTGGCATTGGGGGTAGAAGAATTAGTCAAGTCTATTTGAATAACTGCCCCTGCATTGCTTTGAATAAATAAAAAAACATATTAGCTGCTTGGCTGAGTACATTATCCCTTTAAGATAGTTATTTTCTACTTTATTAACTGTTATTTGGGTACATACCATTTATCATTTTCCAACTATAATCTTTTAAATTAATATTTTAAGTAAATTTCCCTGCTTTGAAACCTGACTATGAAATTTGAAAGCAAAACTCTTTGAAAAGCCCCCACAATCTCTTTAAAGTCCCTTCAAAAGCTACTTTTGTGGCTCAAGTTGTTTTCTGTATACAGTTCCAAAACTCTCCCACTTAAATTTAGAGAGATTACTAAATTGGTACTGATGGACAATCACACTTATAACTTATATTTACTTTTTTATTTCTTGCTAAGCTTTTCTTATTTATTGGAGATGTGAATTTTAATAATAATAATCTCAGTATAAATGTAAAAGGACATGAAAGGGATTTCTATGCATATACCCATACTGTTTTCTTTTTTAAAAAAAAAATGATGTATTTAATACATTTAATATACATTTTCTCTACAGATCCTCAAAGAATATTTTATAAAATTGAAGATAGAACAGCCAATGAGAGGGTTTACATCGGGTGACTTGAACAGTTAACCCCAGACAAGCCAAGTGCAAAATACAATAGGTAAAGATGACATATTATTATTAAAAATAACACACAGATGCACACAGGTTGGTTAAAGAATAAAATGAAGCGTTTAGTCACATACTTCTTACCAAACAGTATGCAACTGAGTACCAACTATTCTGTGTGTTGTGTTTGGTATCTATATCTATTTGACCTTGCACCCAAGCTTATCTGGGCTTAACCACCTAAGTTGCTGGATATAAACCCAGTTTTCTGTGAGTGCCACCCTTGTAAAAAAGTGATATACAGGACAGGTAGTCTTGTAAGTTTTCATGGTAAATGGAGTAAAATTGGGACTGATAAGAAAGGAGATGGTTCTGAGATAAAGAAACAGGGAATGGTTAATATAGGTTGTAGGCAACCATAAATAGTATTGTTATTAGAGAATGCTTCAAGCTCTGATAGCTCAGAGCAGATCTGGAGTGAGGCAGATATTTCCATAAACAAGATATAGTTCTAGAAAAGTACTGTAGATGGGAATGTGAGGTGGTGACAAAAAAGAAGGAAAGGAGAAGGTCCTGGCAGAGAGAAGAGGGCAACATAGGAGAATAGTTGCAGACAATAGCCAAGATATAGGAGTGAGCAGTGTTATATATGGCCTTGTTTGTTACTGTCAGGATTTTGCATTTTTTTCTTGAGGCTAAAGAAAGCCAGAGGAGGGATTAGCAAAGAGAAGCTGCAGATCAGCGTGTGTTAAAAAAGGGTCTTTGAGAGCTTTCCTTATACACACACTTGATGTAGTTCTTGGGGACTACAGATGCTATGACTGGCTTGCCTGGCCATCAATTCATGCAAGAGAGCAAACTTACCAGTAAGGGGGAAAGCACACTCTGAGATAGACACGTGAGGATGTGTAAGATGTGTCAATCTCTGTGTTAAAAAAAAAGGGTTTTTTAATGCACAGTTATGTCCCTTTTATGTAGTGAGTTTTATATTGGCTGTAACCAACGCAAAGTCCATTTAGAAATAATACACAGGAGGTCATGTGATGAAAGTGAGGAAGGTAGTACTATGGCATTTTTACGAGCAGCAGTGCTTTATTTATTTATTTATTTATTTATTTATTTTTGAGGTGTTGGTGATCTTATAAAGTTTAACCATGAATATAGGTTTGTATTTGTATTAGCATTGTAATTAAGGTCATATACCACCTAGTTAAGAATTTATAACAACAAAAAGAGAAAATAAATATATTAACGGTTCTTGGCTGAATCAAATGGGAGATATAGTTATTTATCTGCTGGACAGGGTAAAATAGTTTATTAATTATGATTCTGGTTAAACTCAAGTCTAAGGCTACTGGAATTTATGAGTAATGTTGGAGATGGCTTTATGTAATATATTTCTGTTTGTTTTAGTTACACAGTTTATTGTGTTTTTATGTGTTATCAAATATCTATCAAGAAAATGAATAATAGTAATACAAAATGTCAATAATCTTTACCTTGTTTTAAATGTAAATTACTAGGAACCTGTATGTTACCTATTTACCAGTTGATGATCCTACAAACAGGCTTATAATAAGCTAATCATCAAACCAATCTCTTTGAAGCAGCAATACCTGTCTCTGGAGAATTGGGAAGTGAAATCTATTAAATTGTCATGAATTAATCTACATACTCGTAAAGTAAAGGCAATTATGCAGTTTGTGGTTGGTAATTGAGTACTGATTAACCTAAGCATCCTATCTTATTTTGTGTTACTTTTCAAATGCTAAACAAACATGTTGCATTAGGTTGTAAAGATTTAGGGATATTAGAAGTGATGTTGAGCATTTTGAACATTACAATTAGTTGTTTTTATAGATGTTTATAATACATTCATTTTTCTTTAATTCAGTGTTATGTGAATAGTTTGTCTAATCATGTTTTTTGTAAGAAGACAAAAAATAAGTTGAAGATTTTTTATTTTGAATTTTCATAATGCAGAATGGCTTTGCCTACTGGCCTTTAAAGGGGCACTGAACCCAAATTTTTTCTTTTGCGATTCAGATAGAGCATGCAATTTTAAGCAACTTTCTAATTTACTCCTATTAGCTATTTTTATTTGTTCTCTTGCTATCTTTATTTGAAAAAGAAGGCATCTAAGTTTTTTGTTTGTTTCAGTACCAATTAGCAAGGACAACCCATGTTGTTCACCAAAAATGGGCCGGCATCTAAACTTACATTCTTGCAGTTCAAATAAAGATACCAAGAGAATGAAGAAAATTTGATAATAGGAGTAAATTAGAAAGTTGCTTAAAATTGCATGCTCTTTCTGAATTACAAAAGAAAAAAATTGGGTACAGTGTCCCTTTAAGTGTGCACCCAACTACCTAGGGGCAATTTCCTGGCAAGTGATGAAAACTAGCTGTTTGCTAATCATTGTCTTCAATTTGTATGATATGCTTAAGTGGTTCTGCTGTTAATCAGAAAATAAATGTAAAAGGTCTTCAAAAGTACACTGTACACTGTGTATGCTCATGTTTGCAATAATGTCACTAGACACAAGATCTAGAAAACGTCAGGAAGTATTTAGTCAACCTATGACCAAGAGTGAAGGATTTGTAAATCAAGTCCTAACAGATTGGGAATTGCCTGAGTCTGCCAGAATTTTTCTAGTTTCCCTCCAGGACACAGACTAAATTTTATATTTTTGTCTATTTTACTATTTATTTCAAAGCTTTGCTTCAATATACATCTATAGAATATAACCCAGATGCACTACACCAAAATGTTAGCAATAATTTAGTTCAAGCAAAAAATAAATAAATAAATAATTTGTTTTTATGTATAATTACTTTGCCAAGTGCATTTGCTAAAGATGTGTGGCACAAGTATTCATAAACCCTTGTGTGGTGAGGGAATTACCATATATTTAAAAATGGTGTGCCGGCTTTTAAAATTGACAAATGTTTTAGTACATTTTTATTTGAAAAATCAAATATTAGCCACTAATTCTTGTTCCTAACATATTTTAAATATTTAACTCTGGTTTTTGAAATCAGATAAAAAGTAGCTGTCTTAGAACATGTGTGAAATCTGTGGGAAATATGGGCATCCACTATTCAAAATCATGCATATGATTGGAAATAACTTGTGTATGTTGAACTTGTCACATAAGCAACTCTTCCTCAGCCACATAGATTGTTGGAGGAAACAATACAAGCTTACAATTCTTTATACTTTAGGCACCCACTTTATCTAGAATATTTTCCTACAAAACATGTGACATGTCTCAACCACACAAATCCATTGCAAATGTTCTCTGTTTCCTTGCTGGAGATTTCCATTAATAGCAATCAGTCAAAGAGAGCCAAGACAGCAACACAGAAAATAAAATATTTATATTTGTTTTATGCTACAAAAGGCTACATTTATCTGAATCTGTTCATCCAGGATCATCAGGCTGTCAATCTCCCTGGTTGAATTAGCTTGGGGTGATTTTAATCTGCCACCTCTAAAGTGGTGGAGAGGTCAAGAAACATCAGTTTTCTGAATGTTTTTTTGTTAACTTTTGGTTGCAGGCTAGCTTGTGCAAATCTGCCCCAGGCCAGCTTATTAACTGCCTTAGAAGCTTAATAAATCAACACCCTTCATCAGTGTACCCTGGAACAATAATTACTGGGTATTTAAAAGTGTAGAATAAAAGTCAGCAATATTGTATGTCATTTTATATATATAATATTTTGTTATCCCTAAAAAACCTGAAGAAATTACAAAATACAAACTTTAATGTAGTGTCCACTAAAAAAGTCAAGCATTTGTATAGTTTTCATCCAAAATATATACTCTTTCACTAAGGGATCAATTTATCAGAGCGCTTGTTAAGACTACTGCTACCTAACTTCTCTGTAACACTTTAGGTGGTAGATTGCATTCATCCCAATTGGATCCTATCTGGGTGATTGACAGACTTCTCTTGCACACGATCGGCTGCAGAATTAGGGGTGGCATTGCACAATCAGAGGATTGTGCAATGTTAAATGCGGGCAGCGTACTGGTGCCCTATCGTCGCGAGGCTGACAATCAGGGTTCATGACAGTGAACCTCGTTCACCCACTGAATAATAAAGGGGGCCCTCAGAGTACAATACTCATGAGTGACTTATGGGTCACATTTATTCTTTGCATGAACTATAATTATACGCATGTGGCTTGACCTGTATGGATATGTTGTAGCAAAATATGTGTTCACTATTACTGAACATATTTTTGAATATAGTGTCTAATTTCTCTACATCAGGCTTATTGTTGCTCTCACTGGATGAAGCATGGGTTTTCTAGATCTGTATGTTTGTGTTTAGCTTTGTAAGAATATATTTTTATGTCTGTTAAAAGAATTTCTAAGATAAAGTCACAACTCTTAGAAATAAAAATAAAAGACCTCATCGGGGCCCATCAATAAAAAAAACCTTGGACACCACTGACATAAACAAAGCTATTGCAGTAATAATCTGTTCAAATAGGCCAAAATGGGTTTTAAGAAGTTAAAATTATTTATTGAGAAAAGTTCAAAAGTCAAGTAAAATTATGGGTGAATAATATGTGTGTTCTTTGATAAACTGGAAAACTTTTGTTGAATTCTTTCTGTGTGAAGTGAAGTTTATGCACCTAATAAAGTCATGAGTGCCAAAGATTATATTTGCTGACAATAGTCTTTTCCACCATGATATTTAGTTTCAGTGGCTGCAATGCAAATAGTTTTTTTAAAGGAATACATCCTACAGTAGATCAGCAATTAATCTTTAATTGTTGATACACATTAAGGGCTAGATTACAAGTGGAACGCTCACAGTTATGTGCAAGCGAAAAGAGGTTTATTGCGGGTGTTAGCATGCGTAGGGTTTTTCACTTGTATTAAAAATTGAAAAAAATAGAAAGCAAATAATGCGCTACCACCCAATAAAAACTACAAATTAAGAACCAACAAATTATAGTAACAAATACATTAAACAATACTATTTTCCACACACTGCTTCTCAACTTAGCAGTTTATAAATATTCATGAATGTTCAGAAAAAATGTCCCTTTAATCAAAGGTGTAATGTTGGAAAACAGGTAATCTTGATGGTCCTCTATATCCCTTTTATTCAGAGTGTCTTATGTTGCAGCTTCTCAGCACAGTCCCATCAAAGACTCGTTTACAAAAAATGCTGAAAAATATGAAGAAAGAGAAGCGCAGCACGCTCTAAGTGTAATCTGTTTGGTAGTTATCAATTATCAAAACCCCCTTCCCTGGGTATTACTCACAGGATCGTTCTGTATGATGTGCCCATCAGGTTGTATACAACCATGGAGTTTGTTCCTCAGATAACCTCCCTCAAACATGGAAGGGAACTTCTCACTTCTGTTTTTAAAGTTATTGTCTCAGGGAGGCTACCAGGGCTCAGATGTTGTGGGCACCTATTGGGTGAGCTGAGAGACTTAGGCCTAGATTTAGAGTTCGGCGGTAGCCGTCAAAACCAGCGTTAGAGGCTCCTAACGCTGGTTTTGGGCGCCCGCTGGTATTTGGAGTCAGTGATTAAAGGGTCTAACGCTCACTTTACAGCCACGACTTTTCCATACCGCAGATCCCCCTACGCCATTTGCGTAGCCTATCTTTTCAATGGGATCTTTCTAACGCTGGTATTTAGAGTCGTTTCTGCAGTGAGCGTTAGAGCTCTAACGACAAGATTCCAGCCGCCTGAAAATAGCAGGAGTTAAGAGCTTTCTGGCTAACGCCGGTTTATAAAGCTCTTAACTACTGTACCCTAAAGTACACTAACACCCATAAACTACCTATGTACCCCTAAACCGAGGTCCCCCCACATCGCCGCAACTCGATTAAAAATTTTAACCCCTAATCTTCCGACCGCCACCTACGTTATACTTATGTACCCCTAATCTGCTGCCCCTAACCCCGCCGACCCCTGTATTACATTTATTAACCCCTAACCTGCCCCCCACAACGTCGCCGCCAGCTACTTAAAATAATTAACCCCTAATCTTCCGACCGCAAAGCGCCGCCACCTACGTTATCCCTATGTACCCCTAATCTGCTGCCCTAACATCGCCGACCCCTATATTATATTTATTAACCCCTAATCTGCCCCCCACAACGTCGCCGACACCTGCCTACACTTATTAACCCCTAATCTGCCGAGCGGACCGCACCGCTACTATAATAAAGTTATTAACCCCTAATCCGTCTCACTAACCCTATCATAAATAGTATTAACCCCTAATCTGCCCTCCCTAACATCGCCGACACCTACCTTCAATTATTAACCCCTAATCTTCCGATCGGAGCTCACCGCTATTCTAATAAATGTATTAACCCCTAAAGCTAAGTCTAACCCTAACACTAACACCCCCCTAACTTAAATATAATTTACATATAACGAAATAAATTAACTCTTATTAAATAAATGATTCCTATTTAAAGCTAAATACTTACCTGTAAAATAAATCCTAATATAGCTACAATATAAATTATAATTATATTATAGCTATTTTAGGATTAATATTTATTTTACAGGCAACTTGGTATTTATTTTAACCAGGTACAATAGCTATTAAATAGTTAAGAACTATTTAATAGCTACCTAGTTAAAATAATAACAAAATTACCTGTAAAATAAATCCTAACCTAAGATATAATTAAACCTAACACTACCCTATCAATAAAATAATTAAATAAACTACCTACAATTACCTACAATTAACCTAACACTACACTATCAATAAATTAAATAAACACAATTGCTACAAATAAGTACAATTAAATAAACTAGCTAAAGTACAAAAAATAAAAAAGAACTAAGTTACAGAAAATAAAAAAATATTTACAAACATAAGAAAAATATTACAACAATTTTAAACTAATTACACCTACTCTAAGCCCCCTAATAAAATAACAAAGCCCCCCAAAATAATAAATTCCCTACCCTATTCTAAATTTAAAAAGTTACAAGCTCTTTTACCTTACCAGCCCTGAACAGGGCCCTTTGCGGGGCATGCCCCAAGAAGTTCAGCTCTTTTGCCTGTAAAAGAAAACATACAATACCCCCCCCCCAACATTACAACCCACCACCCACATACCCCTAATCTAACCCAAACCACCCTTAAATAAACCTAACACTAAGCCCCTGATGATCTTCCTACCTTGTCTTCACCATGCCAGGTTCACCGATCCGTCCTGGCTCCAAGATCTTCATCCAACCCAAGCGGGGGCTAGACATCCACTGAAGAAGTCCAGAAGAGGGTCCAAAGTCTTCCTCCTATCCGGCAAGAAGAGGACATCCGGACCGGCAAACATCTTCTCCAAGCGGCATCTTCGATCTTCTTCCATCCGGTGCGGAGCGGGTCCATCTTGAAGCAGGCGACGCGGATCCATCCTCTTCTTCCGATGTCTCCCGACGAATGACGGTTCCTTTAAGGGACGTCATCCAAGATGGCGTCCCTCGAATTCCGATTGGCTGATAGGATTCTATCAGCCAATCGGAATTAAGGTAGGAATTTTCTGATTGGCTGATGGAATCAGCCAATCAGAATCTAGTTCAATCTGATTGGCCGATCCAATCAGCCAATCAGATTGAGCTCGCATTCTATTGGCTGATCGGAACAGCCAATAGAATGCGAGCTCAATCTGATTGGCTGATTGGATCAGCCAATCGGATTGAACTTGATTCTGATTGGCTGATTCCATCAGCCAATCAGAAAATTCCTACCTTAATTCCGATTGGCTGATAGAATCCTATCAGCCAATCGGAATTCGAGGGACGCCATCTTGGATGACGTCCCTTAAAGGAACCGTCATTCGTCGGGAGACATCGGAAGAAGAGGATGGATCCGCGTCGCCTGCTTCAAGATGGACCCGCTCCGCACCGGATGGAAGAAGATCGAAGATGCCGCTTGGAGAAGATGTTTGCCGATCCGGATGTCCTCTTCTTGCCGGATAGGAGGAAGACTTTGGACCCTCTTCTGGACTTCTTCAGTGGATGTCTAGCCCCCGCTTGGGTTGGATGAAGATCTTGGAGCCAGGACGGATCGGTGAACCTGGCATGGTGAAGACAAGGTAGGAAGATCATCAGGGGCTTAGTGTTAGGTTTATTTAAGGGTGGTTTGGGTTAGATTAGGGGTATGTGGGTGGTGGGTTGTAATGTTGGGGGGGGGGGTATTGTATGTTTTCTTTTACAGGCAAAAGAGCTGAACTTCTTGGGGCATGCCCCGCAAAGGGCCCTGTTCAGGGCTGGTAAGGTAAAAGAGCTTGTAACTTTTTAAATTTAGAATAGGGTAGGGAATTTATTATTTTGGGGGGCTTTGTTATTTTATTAGGGGGCTTAGAGTAGGTGTAATTAGTTTAAAATTGTTGTAATATTTTTCTTATGTTTGTAAATATTTTTTTATTTTCTGTAACTTAGTTCTTTTTTATTTTTTGTACTTTAGCTAGTTTATTTAATTGTACTTATTTGTAGCAATTGTGTTTATTTAATTTATTGATAGTGTAGTGTTAGGTTAATTGTAGGTAATTGTAGGTAGTTTATTTAATTATTTTATTGATAGGGTAGTGTTAGGTTTAATTATATCTTAGGTTAGGATTTATTTTACAGGTAATTTTGTTATTATTTTAACTAGGTAGCTATTAAATAGTTCTTAACTATTTAATAGCTATTGTACCTGGTTAAAATAAATACCAAGTTGCCTGTAAAATAAATATTAATCCTAAAATAGCTATAATATAATTATAATTTATAGTGTAGCTATATTAGGATTTATTTTACAGGTAAGTATTTAGCTTTAAATAGGAATCATTTATTTAATAAGAGTTAATTTATTTCGTTATATGTAAATTATATTTAAGTTAGGGGGGGTGTTAGTGTTAGGGTTAGACTTAGCTTTAGGGGTTAATACATTTATTAGAATAGCGGTGAGCTCCGATCGGAAGATTAGGGGTTAATAATTGAAGGTAGGTGTCGGCGATGTTAGGGAGGGCAGATTAGGGGTTAATACTATTTATGATAGGGTTAGTGAGACGGATTAGGGGTTAATAACTTTATTATAGTAGCGGTGCGGTCCGCTCGGCAGATTAGGGGTTAATAAGTGTAGGCAGGTGTCGGCCACGTTGTGGGGGGCAGATTAGGGGTTAATAAATATAACATAGGGGTCGGCGATGTTAGGGCAGCAGATTAGGGGTACATAGGGATAACGTAGGTTGCGGCGGTTTACGGAGCGGAAGATTAGGGGTTAAAACTGTAATGCAGGGGTCAGCGATAGCGGGGGCGGAAGATTAGGGGTTAATAAGTGTAAGGTTAGGGGTGTTTAGACTTGGGGTTCATGTTAGGGTGTTAGGTGCAGACGTAGGAAGTGTTTCCCCATAGGAAACAATGGGGCTGCGTTAGGAGCTGAACGCTGCTTTTTTGCAGGTGTTAGGTTTTTTTTCAGCTCAAACAGTCCCATTGTTTCCTATGGGAGAATCGTGCACGAGCACGTTTTTGAGGCTGGCCGCGTCCGTAAGCAACTCTGGTATCGAGAGTTGCATTTGCGGTAAAAATGCCCTACGCTCCTTTTTTGGAGCCTAACGCAGCATTTGTTTTAACTCTCGATACCAGAGTTAAATTTATGGTGCGGCCAGAAAAAAGCCCGCGGAGCGTTAACAGCCCTTTTACCGCCGAACTCTAAATCTAGGCCTTAGATTTGTAAGTTTTTATATTTTATTTCACAATAAACGTGTTATACTTTAAACACTGGAGTGGTATCCCTTCCATGTTTGATTGTGGACTGACGTGGGAAAGTGAAACAATCTCTCCGGTTGGACAGGCTTTCCAGACGTCACTGAGGGAGGTTATCTGAGGAACAAACTCCATGGTTGTATACAACCTGATGCGCACATCATACAGAACGATCCTGTGAGTAATACCCAGGGAAGGGGGTTTTGATAATTGATAACTACCAAACAGATTACACTTAGAGCGTGCTGCGCTTCTCTTTCTTCATATTTTTCAGCATTAAAAATTTAAAGTAAACAAGATTGCTTAGGCGCATTTGAAGTTAATGCTCGTGTGGATAGCGCAACCACAGAACTCTAATTAATTGTTTCAAGGAATAAAAATGTGTCACAAAACACAGCAAAAATACCTTACAAAGTACACTTACACTCATAATAACATCATCTAATAAACAATATTCAAAAAAGATATTGCACAAAAAAAGTTATTAGGGTTCAAAGATATGAGGTCTCAGGTGTTAGAAAAAAAAGTCAGGCAATATATACACATATAAACACATAAATACATATGTACCCAGATATAGACATACTGGGGCAGATTTATAATCGGTCTGTCCAACATGATCCGCTCAGCACAAGCAGCACTTGTAAACTGCTTGTGCAATACAGCACCCTAGAGATTCACGGCCAATTGGCCTCTAGCAAGAGGTGTCAATCAGCCAGATCGTATAGGATCGGGCAGATTAATGTCCGCAGGCGGACCAGTTATGGAGGCTTGTGCAGAAACAGAGGCATCAAGCTCCATTCGGAGCTTGATAATTCGGCCCTATTGTATATATAGAGAGATATTGTAGCCCTTTGCAGTTAAAGAGACAGTCTACACCAGAATTTTTATTGTTTTAAAAGATATGTAATCCCTTTATTACCCATTTCCCAGTTTTGCATAACTAACACATATTTATAATAATATACTTTTAACCTCTGTGATTATCTTGTATCCAAGCCTCTGCAAACTGCCCCTTTTTTCCGTTCTTTTGACAGACTTGCAGTCTAGCCAATCAGTGCCTGCTCCCAGATAACTTCTTGTGCACAAGCACAGTGTTATCTATATGAAATATGTGAACTAACACCCTCTAGTGGTGAAAATTGTAAAAATGCAATCTGAAAGAGGTGGGCTTCAAGGTCTAAGAAATTAGCATATGAACCTCCTAGGTTAAGCTTTCAACTAAGAATACCAAGAGAACAAAGCAAAATTGGAAAATTGTTTAAAATTATATGCTCTATCTGAATCATGAAAGTTTATTTTGGCCTAGACTGTCCCTTTAAGTAGATTAAAACATGTAAAAACATAATTATGCAATATTCATTTTTAATAAAGTGTTATACTGTGTATTTACTGTAAATATTTCACATTTCATTGGTCTGCACATAGCAGAATGTGTTCTATGTATATCTATCTATCTATCTATCTATCTATCTATCTATATATTTATATTTATATATTTATGTATATAAAGCAGTTGGAAGTGCACTCTCACTTGAAGTAAATCATCCACCAGGAAGATGGCTTGCACTCTATGGAATTTTTCAAAAATGTTTATTCAAACATGTCTGATTAAACACTTTTGAAACCCGACACACGCAAAAAGCTAACTCCTGGCACAGTTAAATGTTAAATACTGCTCCACTTGTAATCTGGCCCTAAGGATTTAAATGCAAAAATACCAATCATTTTCTTTCTTATTGCTTAATATTTATTTTTATTTTTTTTAAAATGGGTAGTCAAGAATTATTATTTTTTAGAAAATTACTATCAATTTGTGGACACACTCTCAAAAGAGTGCTGCTTTTTGCTTATTGTACTTTTTATATTAAAATTCATAGCAACTGGCATTTTCTATCTCAGATGGTATGAACACAAAGAATATTTTATGCAACAACATCGTAAACTAGTTTTTAGAAACTAGGACACCGCAAAATAGTTGCAATAATAAACATGAGAAATAAAGAGAAGACTTCTTTTCTTTGTAGATCTATATTTTATGTTATTTGGAGACGTAGACTTCTGATTGTGGAGGCTGCACTTTATGTCTGTTTATAGTAATAACCAAAGCAAAATAGAAAATTCCCAAAGAGTGAGAGGAAGCGTAAGATGTGAGAAAGCGTCTATACAAATTCTAGCAACATTGTATTCACCTCTTTTTGTTAATAACACTGACTAAAGGATGTATGAAAAATGTCTAGTTCTACTTAAAATGCTCCACAAGGCTCATACAATATGATCAGAGCATACAGTGCAAAGGACATTTAGAAGTACTTAGTGGACATAAAAGTGCTAGTATACTGGAAAACACATACAGATACAGACTCCAGTTTCTGAAAGTATAGATAAACAATATTTCCAGGCAGGGAACCTTTCCATCATAGTTTGGGGCTTCCACTGCAGCATCTGCTGCCAGAATTTAATATTGCTCAAGAATTTTCTCGTGCAGCATCTTTCCAGGCTCTTCTGCAACCAATCACATGAGATCAGGACTCATCATTCATCAAGGACCAATAAGTAGGGAATATTTGATATTCGCAAATCTCTGATGTTGTGTACAGGTTAAGAAGCAGCTGTCGTACTACCACTATGTTGAAGGTTCTCGTGGAGCCACTAACCTCTTGTGGTAGGTAGAAATTAGGGACTCACTTGCCAGCTTCCTCGGTTTATTAAAATGTTTAGACAGATTGTTGTGTTAAAGAATGTTATTAACCCCAACCAACAACGTATTTCCTTACAATTTAGTGTCCTGTCTATTCTATATTTAAGTTATGTGTATTGTGGGAATTTGTGGATAAGATTACACTAGAATGAGCCTTAGTAGGTATTTAATTCTCTTAAAGGGATATGAAACCCACATTTTTTCCCTTCGTAATTCAGATAGAACATGCAGTTTTAAGCAACTTTCTAATTTACTACTATTATCAATTTTTCTTCGTTCTCTTGGTATCTTTATTTGAAAAAAGCAGAAGTGTAAGCTTAGGAGCAAGCCCATTTTTGGTTCAGCACCTGGGTAGCGTGAAATGTTTGGGGCCAAAATGTATGGATATCAACAAAGCCTATCAAGAGAATAAAGTACATTTTTATAACAGAAGTATACTGAAAAGTAAAATTGCTTCTGTATCTGAACCATGAAAGTTTAGTTTTGACTTTTATATCATTTTAATCAATTTATTTACCTGTAAATAAATGGTACTAGTATCTTTATAAATGCCAAAAATTAAAGTTGGGACAACTATGCAATTTGAACTCTTATATGGATTTTACTCCCAATTATATCATATTTACACCTGTGTCAAGAAATTTAGGGAGAATTTTATTTGGGAAGTTCAGAGAACCTGGGATCCTACATAATTAGTGAAACTAAAATCTCACAATGTAAAGGTAATATTGATGCTATACATTGTGATTAGAGAATTGATGAGCGGGTAAGCTTTGTAAACATATTAAAGATTGTCAAGGGGTCAAACAGAATTTGTGGAGGAATTTAATAGACTTTTTTTTAATCTTATGTAGTATTTTACTATAACATAATGATGGATTTAACACTTGAAAGGTTTTTTTCATGTGGTTTGAATGCTGTATTCACTTTTTATATGCAAAAAAATTATTTTATATTTAATTTGTATCATTTATCCTCTTTTCTTGCGTTATAACTTTGGTTTAGGCCATATTATCTATTACATGCCTTGCTATATATGTGAAAATGTACACGTGGATTAATGAATATCTCAAAGCCTTACAAGAAACATAAAATCCACCATAAATCTCTGTTTATGGTGATATAAAATGTCTTCTTTTAATGGCCATATTAGTAACTGACATAGAATTGTTTTCATCATTCTATGGGGCCGATTTACCAAATGGCGGGCGGACATGATTCACTGTAGCGAATCATGCCCGCCAGACATCGCTGAATGCCGACAGCATACTCTGTAGGCATTTAACATCGCACAAGCAGTTCTGATGAACTGTTTGTGCAATGCCGCCCCCTGCAGATTCATGGCCAATTGTAATAAACATATTGGAAATTGTTCTGTAATGTTTATATTTGTGTTTGAGAAGAACTGGTGATGATCATAATGAATAAAGTCAGCTATTCCAAAGATATGCCCATAAAAATGAGCTGAGCCTGCAGGTAAAGCAAAACTGCTAATGTTATCTACAGTATGTCTAAACATAGTCAAGTATTGAAATTCTAATTATAGCTGGGCACAGCCAGCTATTTCACATAAAAAAAATCTGTGCCACTCTTCTACAATCCACTAGGTGATTAATTAGTGCTATTGTCTGTTATTTTCATATTAAAGGCAACGGCTTCTAAAAGCTATTTCAAATAACAAAATAAAAGTAATCAAGCTTTTTGCAAACATTTAAATACACTCCAGCAGGTAACATGGACTATTGGGAACACATTAAAGTGAAAACGATATATTAAAGAAGTGTCAAGTGTGATAAATCTTTCTGGGAATTGCAGCAATAAGTTTAATAAATCTTTAAAGTCTCTCTGTGTTATTTGCAATAGTATCTTGACATTTACAGAACATTTACCAACTCTGTGGTATTTCCAAGATTATTACTTTAAGTTTTTTGAATGGGGATATTTGAACAGTTAATATTTGACTTTTTCTTTGATTTTATTACATTAATATTGTTCCAAGCTGTTGCCATTGAATTAGCTAGGGTGAAATTTATAAAGTGGACCATTGTATGTAGGCCACACCCCCTCACAAAGGAACTTCCTGTTCTAAAACATTGTGTTGATGAGGTGGGATGACATTCACTGTCCTATCCTTGTGTGGGGCATTCAGTGTTGTGTGAATAATTAAACAGCAAATTGAACACTGAACTGAATGTTTTACCAGGGAGTAGCTGCTGATGGGGCATTGGGGTCTCAACTTTGGTTTAGGGCTATATCAGATGCAAGTCATTACTTTACAGGGTTAGATATGTGGTATGGTCTGTGCTTGTTTATATCTGTGGTGTACTTTTTCTGTCTTCACTCAGTCACATATGTTTTTTAGTGAAAATAATAAAATCTCAATTTTGAATTGTAAGCCTCAGTTTCTTTTACTCTTGCACGTTTCAATCAATCAATCAATCAATCAATCAATCAATCAATCAGTGTTTGTTAACTCTAACTAATTTTGTGTTTATCCCTTACATTTTAAATAATAAAATATTTATAACATAGATAATAAAGTAAAAGGTGGTAAAGAGGCCTTGAAATAAAAAATTTGTGAACACAAAAAGGTGCCTTATCACTATTCTTGTGCAGCAGTGAAAAATTCAATTAGTCCGAATTTTCAATTAGTCCGAATTATTTCTTTGGAATATTCGCCTGCTGCACTATTCAGTGTTTAAAACAAAACAAACACTGAATATTTGTTTTCAGTAAACAAATCTAAATGTTCCTTTGCTACAGGTGAAAAAATGTACCTGTAGTGTTATATTTACCTCTAGCACTTTGGCGAGCTGCGCTAAACCCAACCCTTCTTCACAGAGACCTGGGCTGACGTAATAGAAGGCTTAACATGGCAGATCCCAGGGTCTGTGCTAATGGACCTTCTCTCTAGGATGTGCCGCACTGGCCTCCTATTAGCGTAGCATGATGTTCTATGCAGAAGTGTGTGGATTAGCGTGGCGCTCCAGTGCTTTTAAGTTAAGTATTTAATCCCTAAAAGAAACTAATGAATACTGACAAATTTAATCAGTATTTCTTCCTCTTCTTTAAATTTAGTTTGTGCATTCTTTCGGAAATTCGTTTCATGGAAACTAAACAAATATACCTATATTCATTACGAATTTCCATTCATAACAAAACAAATGCACAAACCTACTTATCACTAACCCTACATAACCTGGGCAGGTTTTGGGACATTTATTGTAGATGAATTATAGATTCATTTTAATAATTTATTCAGTTAGATTTTAACAGAAAACACTTAGACAAAAGTTATGCACTATGGGGTAAATTCTAATACTTTAGAAAAACGTATCAACTGATTTTTCTACAAAAATCACTTTAAAATACAACAATGATTTTCGATAGATACCTTTTTCTAGAGGATTGGAATAAAACCCTATATGTACTACTGCAAATATGTTAGCATTAGCTCTTTTGGTAACTTTCATTTTTGGGCCAATGAAATTTATTTTTTGCAAAGGAGCTGTATATGCAAATGATCTTCCACTACAGAGATCTGTTTATGCTGGATCTATTTATCTTTTCTTTTACATCTGCACATTTTTTAGGTAAATTATTTTGAACCAAAAGATATTTGTTAGGAGTATCTCCCTAATATTTACAATTTTGTTCGAATATGGCACCTAAGTAAAAAAAAACATCTCTTTTTTAATGTTGTATAGTGAGATAGTGAGTCAGTAAAGCAATCACTTCTGGTGGCAGCCAGCTATGAAAAATGTCAGATGCGTCTATTTAGAATCAACATAATGCAATTATCTACAAAATATGATACAAAGTAGTTAGATTTGTGATTTATTAAAAGCTCCCACAGTTGACAGGATCCAGAAGCTAATAAACAATTGCATATATATTTAAAGAACACATTAATAAGTTGTTCTGGAGAATTAATAATATTCAGACTGATCACCAATCAATTTTAACATATATTTGGTATTCAAAAAGCTGCAAGCATGAATTAGCATTTTATGGTAATACAATCTATCATTACAAGTCAAATAAATTTAGCTTTTCATGTAGCAAGGAAAACATGAATATGACCCTTTTTTTATTATATGTTAAGCTATCAGGTTACTTATCTAAAATTAGCAAATTAGGAATGCCAGTTAAAGGGACAGTTAATGTAAAAAAACTAATGTGTTCATGGAGATCATTTACCTGCTGGAATGTAGTAGTTTGTTTACAAATATGTAACAGCTGCTTTTTTACCTTATGAAACCGCCACCTATACTGAAATTTTTAATACTGCAGTATTGGCTCATGAAAAACAAGAAACAGAAGAAGAAAGCAACACATGAGTAAAGGTTTAGCAGAGATAGAAAATGTTCAGCCCATTTTAAAGGATGTTATTGCAGCTGCTTCAAATACAATTAACTCTCTCAGCCACTTGCCTGAGTACATTATTCATTTAAAGGGACAATCTAGTCAAAATTAAACTTTCATGATTCAGATAGGGCATGTCATTTTAAACAAAAGCCAATTTACTTATATCATCTATTTGCTTTGTTCTCTTGGTATTGGTTGTTGAATGTTAAACCTATGTGAGCTTGTATGCTAACTTCTAAGCCCTTAAAGGCCACCTCTTATCTCAGTACATTTTGACAGTGTGTGTGTTTACAGCAATCCAGTGCTAGTTCATGTGTGCCATTGTGTTCACTCCCGTGGAGTTAATTATGTGTCAGTACTTATTGGCTAAAATGCATGTTTGTCAAAATAATTTCAATACGGGGGCAATCTGCAGAAGCTTAGATACAAGGTAATCACAGAGGTAAAAAGTGTTTTAATATAACAGTGTTGGTTATGCAAAACTGGGGAATGGGTAATAAAGGGGTTATCTATCTTTTTAAACAATACAATTATGGAATAGACTGTCACTTTAAATACAAACCTCAGTATAATAGATATTATTTTCCTTTTTAATTTAACCTAAAATAAACTACTGTGCAGTGTGTGATTTATTTATCAGCTCTTTAATTAGAACTATGTATAAAACTTCAGCTTTTAAGCCATTTATACCATTTGATGTGTTCCAAAATGCCATATGTTCACTTCTAAAAATCTGTTTCTTCAGTTCTAATTTTCAAATGTTTTTGTCCCCAAAGGGGTTTATCTCCATTTAATTATTCTTTAGTGCAAACTTTTTGTTTGGTTTCAACTTGTCATTATCATTAAAATGTGTTTATTGTAAAGGTTTAAAGTCACATGTTGGCTTATTAAATTAGGATAATTTTCGTCTTGAATATATAAAGCAGTTCACATGCAAGCTGTTCATTTGTGAACTGTATTCTCATCACAACATGCTGTAAGTACGTTGGGTTAAAAAGAACTGTTGTTACATCAGCTTATGATAAGGAATTACACACTTTATCTATATATACATACATTCATTAAAGTTATGGTGGAGTTAAAAGTGTGAGAATAAAATCATCTGTTTGATAAGAGCCTTAACAATTATTGTATAGCCAATTAGCACATCCAGGGAAGAATCCCTGCATGCTTTTCCCCAGAAGTATTATGTATACACTGTTACCAATGCACCAGAGAACTCTGGGTAAGATATGCAAATGAGATATACAATAGCTTTTGCTTTTTGCTTCTAGTACTGTGTTTAACCACAGAAATCTTCTTATGGGGTAGATGCAGCAAAATCAAGAAACACTTCCGGATATCCGTTTTGTGCTCATTAGCTCTCATCAGCAGGATAGGTTTGATTTGCTGATAAGTGAAGCTTCTAGGGGAAAGCAACTGGAGATTCTTGCCTAAATGTGCAAATTGGCTACACAATTTTTGTGGCTCATATATGTATATATATATATATATATATATATATATATATATATATATATCCATATCCCTGTTCCCCGTTGTGTCTGTGACCTTAACTAAGATGGCCGAAGGCAGTGAAATAACAGCATCTGCCAGCCCCATACATCCATCAGAGGTAAGGGTACGAGAAGGTACAATGTAAATCCTGTATTTAGTTTATGAAGAATATAGATACATTAAAATATACAGAATTATTACCAACTAGAAACACAGCTGTGTTTAAAGTTCTAGACTTCTATTTGTGGGGGCTACAAAAAATCATATCCTATTCATTAACAAAAAATATCATCAATAATATGTTGCAGTCCCTATTAGAACATACATTCTTTTTTTTTTCTTTTTTTAAAGAGCTTTATTGAGATAAAGAAAAATTAGATCATACATTCTTTTTATATATTAAATTATACAGACACAGACCAACTAGAAACAAAGCTGTAATTATAGTTACAGACTTCTATAGTTACACACGTCTATTTGTGGGGCTACAAAATATCATATAATATTCTTTAACATATAATAACATTAATATTATGGTGCAGACACTATTAGAACATAAATTACTTTTATATTATTTATTATAAATAATAATGTACTTATAGTTACATACATGAAGCCACCATATTGTAGGTAGCAGCTAGTTCCCATCCACCTGTGATTTCAGAGTAGGCACATGATAACAAATGATAGAAAGCACAGGAAGCAGCTAGCAATGAGATAAGAGGTCCTTTAACTAAATTCAAAAAAGCTGTTACGATTTTTCCAGCTCTTACTATGGTGGTTTAAGGAAGGTCCTTTTAAGATAACTGGTATTTATAATAGGCAGAGACAGGCGCCCCTCTATGGAGGGTGTCTGTAGGTATATGCCTACGTTGCCTAATTATAAATCCGGCTCTGTGTATATATACTACTTGCCATCTGCCCCTATTTTCCCAGGATAGTCACATATTTTGGCCTACTCCTGTGGTATAACTTTCCCAGGAGTCTCTCGTACACTGTAAAAATCTCCCCTTAGGTGTGGATATGACATGAATGCCTGTGGTCATGGGATTCAAACAAGAGGGAGTGGATCACAATCCTTAAGAAAAACGTATATAGTGTTTTTTTACAGAAAAACACCATTACATTCTAAGGGGATTTTTGTAGATAAATCATTTGATACGTTTTTCTAAAGGATTGTGATCTACTCCAAAGTGTTTGTTAATCTCAGATGTATAATTTTGTTTGCAAAATTGTGGTATCTGTGAATCTCCTGTACAATACAGATTAAATAATATAATACTGAATATTAGACATGTACATTAGTTCTCAAACAGATGTACATTTCTACCACAAATAGGATACTCGTTTACAAAAACAAATATCTGAATGAATGCACCGAAATTTAAAGAAACAAAAAAATACTGATACTCGCAAAGGGCGTGACATTTGTGCAAAGGGGCTAAATGCCCTGGGGGGGAAACAATAATTAGTGGATTGCAGATGAGTCATCTGTCAATCAATTAACGAATATGGCGGGCGAAGGAACGGTGCTTATCGTTCTGACATGAAAAGGTAAAAATCTCAGAAGATACGTACAGTATATCCTACACATTTGATGAGTAAAAGTCTCATTCGTTTTTTAAATTCTTTCCTCTGACTTGTGCGACTATGCTCAAGTTTACATTCACTTTAAGCAGAAGAAAACATGTAAAAGCATATTTATGCAATAATTATATTTTCATGTCGTGTTTGCGCATATTAGAATATGTGATCAGGTACGCGCATATGAATGCCCACAAGTGAGGTGTTGTATTGTTTGCGCAACAGTCTAATTGTGCTGGAAGTAAGCTGTTTGCACTCATTGGGTTAGCGCGAGAGAGCAATAACTATTTACTTTTAATTCATAATACCAGTGCAACTTGACAAGTGCAAAAAGTTTACTTCTAGTGCAATTAGTGTTATAGCAGAAGGGGTTCACTTGTAATTTAGCCCTAAATGAATGCTAGATAGAAAGATGTATTCAAAGAAAAGATTAGTCTGAGAATAACAAGCAGATATATTTTTTCATCAGCTGTTTAAATATTAACAAAATAAGTGTAACATTTTTCTGTCTATAAAACAATAGGAGCTGCCATGTTGTAACTTAGGTTACCTTCTTTGCTTTGGCTAATTAGGTATAGTTATAAATAGGTCACTAGAGTGTGCAGCCTATGGCTGGGTAGGATAAAACAATGTTCTGCACTTCCATTTCTAACAAGAAATGAAAATCTCACAATTTCAAAATGGAATTACAGGAAAAGGGGACAAAATAAATAATGAAAGTATATTGCAGAGGTTTTTTTTATATATAGGATTTATCATTTTATATTACCATCTCAAAGTGTTTAATGTCCCTTTAAGGAACAGTTAACACCTTATGATTACAAGAGGTTTTTTTTTGGGGGGTTGCATTAAATTAACATCATATGTAATTTTTTTAGAATATGTGAACACTGTCGGCTAGATTTAGAGTTCTGCGGCCAAAGGGGTGCGTTAGCTACGCATGCTTTTTTCCCCCCGCAAAAAAAGCAGCGTTAAGCTCCTAACGCAGCCCCATTGTTTCCTATGGGGAAACACTTCCTAAGTCTGCACCTAACACCCTAACATGTACCCCGAGTCTAAACACCCCTAACCTTACGCTTATTAACCCCTAATCTGCTGCCCCCGCTATCGCTGACCCCTGCATATTATTATTAACCCCTAATCTGCCGCTCCGTACACCGCCGCAACCTACGTTATCCCTATGTACCCCTAATCCGCTGCCCCTAACACCGCCGACCCCTATGTTATATTTATTAACCCCTAATCTGCCGCCCCCGCTATCGCTGACCCCTGCATATTATTATTAACCCCTAATCCGCCGCTCCGTACACCGCCGCAACCTACGTTATCCCTATGTACCCCTAATCTGCTGCCCCTAACACCGCCGACCCCTATATTATATTTATTATCCCCTAATCTGCCGCACCCAATGTCGCCTCCACCTACCTACAATAATTAACCCCTAATCTGCCAACCGGATCTCACCGCTACTGTAATAAATGTATTAACTCCTAAAGCTAAGTCTAACCCTAACACCCCCTAAGTTAAATATAATTTAAATCTAACGAAATAAATTAACTCTTATTAAATAAATTATTCCTATTTAAAGCTAAATACTTACCTGTAAAATAAACCCTAATATAGCTACAATATAAATTATAATTATATTGTAGCTATTTTAGGATTAATATTTATTTTACAGGCAACTTTGTAATTATTTTAACCAGGTACCATAGCTATTAAATAGTTAAGAACTATTTAATAGCTACCTAGCTAAAATAATTACAAAATTACCTGTAAAATAAATCCTAACCTAAGTTACAATTAAACCTAACACTACACTATCAATAAATAAATTAAATAAAATACCTACAATTATCTACAATTAAACCTAACACTACACTATCAATAAATTAATTAACTAAAATACCTACAATTATCTACAATTAAACCTAACACTACACTATCAATAAATTAATTAAATACAATACCTACAAATAAATACAATGAAATAAACTAACTAAAGTACAAAAAATAAAAAAGAACTAAGTTACAAAAAATAAAAAAATATTTACAAACATTAGAAAAATATTACAACAATGTTAAACTAATTACACCTACTCTAAGCCCCCTAATAAAATAAGAAAGACCCCCAAAATAAAAAATGCCCTACCCTATTCTAAAATTAAAATAGAAAAGCTCTTTTTCCTTACCAGCCCTGAAAAGGGCCCTTTGCGGGGCATGCCCCAAAGAATTCAGCTCTTTTGCCTGTAAAAAAAAACATACAATACCCCCCCCAACATTACAACCCACCACCCACATACCCCTAATCTAACCCAAACCCCCCTTAAATAAACCTAACACTAAGCCCCTGAAGATCTTCCTACCTTATCTTCACCACGCCGAGTTCACCGATCGATCCAGAAGAGCCTCCGATGTCTTGATCCAAGCCCAAGCGGGGGCTGAAGATGTCCATGATCCGGCTGAAGTCTTCATCCAAGCGGGAGCTGAAGAGGTCCATGATCCGGCTGAAGTCTTCTATCAAGCGGCATCTTCAATCTTCTTTCTTCCGGATCCATGTTCATCCCGCCGACGCGGAACATCCATCTTCACCGACGACTTCCCGACGAATGACGGTTCCTTTAAGGGATGTCATCCAAGATGGCGTTCCTCGAATTCCGATTGGCTGATAGGATTCCATCAGCCAATCAGAATCAAGTTCAATCCGATTGGCTGATCCGATCAGCCAATCAGATTGAGCTCGCATTCTATTGGCTGTTCCAATGTATTTAATTATTGTATTTAATTAATTTATTGATAGTGTAGTGTTAGGTTTAATTGTAGATAATTGTAGGTATTTTATTTAATTAATTTATTGATAGTGTAGTGTTAGGTTTAATTGTAGATAATTGTAGGTATTTTATTTAATTAATTTATTGCTAGTGTAGTGTTAGGTTTAATTGTAACTTAGGTTAGGATTTATTTTACAGGTCATTTTGTAATTATTTTAACTAGGTAGCTATTAAATAGTTATTAACTATTTAATAGCTATTGTACCTGGTTAAAATAAATACAAAGTTGCCTGTAAAATAAATATTAATCCTAAAATAGCTACAATATAATTATAATTTATATTGTAGCTATATTAGGGTTTATTTTACAGGTAAGTATTTAGCTTTAAATAGGAATAATTTATTTAATAAGAGTTAATTTATTTTGTTAGAAAAAAATTATATTTAACTTAGGGGGTGTTAGGATTAGAATTAGCTTTAGGGGTTAAAAAATTTATTAGAGTAGCGGTGAGCTCCGGTCGGCAGATTAGGGGTTAATGCTTGAATTTAGGTGTCGGCGATGTTAGGGAGGGCAGATTAGGGGTTAATACTATTTATTATAGGGTTATTGAGGCGGGAGTGAGGCGGATTAGGGGTTAATACATTTATTATAGTAGCGTTGCGGTCCGGTCAGCAGATTAGGGGTAATAAGTGTAGGTAGGTGGCGGCGACGTTGGGGGCGGCAGATTAGGGGTTAATAAATATAATATAGGGGTCGGTGGTATTAGGGGCAGCAGATTAGGGGTACATAGGGATAACGTAGGTGGCGGCGGTGTACGGAGAAGCAGATTAGGGGTTAAAAATTTTTAATAGAGTGGCGGCGATGTGGGGGGCCTCGGTTTAGGGGTACATAGGTAGTTTATGGGTGTTAGTGTACTTTAGAGCACAGTAGTTAGGAGCTTTATAAACCGGCGTTAGCCCAGAAAGCTCTTAACTACTGAGTTTTTTCTGCGGCTGGAATTTTGTCGTTAGATTTCTAACGCTCACTTCAGCCAAGACTCTAAATACCGGCGTTACGAAGATCCCATTGAAAAGATAGGATACGCAAATGGCGTAGGGGGATCTGCGGTATGGAAAAGTCGCGGCAGCAAAGTGAGCATTAGACCCTTTCCTGACTGACTCCAAATACCAGTGGGCGGTAAAAACCAGCGTTAGGAGCCTCTAACGCTGGTTTTGACGGCTAACGCAGAACTCTAAATCTAGGCCAGAGTTTGCTGCAATTGTTTTACCACAGCCTAAACAATTATTTGGAGGAGCCATTCCAGACTTTTAACTACATTAGACAAGGCTACCCACTGTCTTTTTGTTAGCAAAATACCTATTGTTTTGTAGTTTTTTATCAGATAAATCCATGAATCCAATTAGGGACAGATATGTAGCAGGGTTAGGCTTGTGAAGAATTCCATGTGCACTTCCATTTCTCAGTATTGTAAAACTTACAATTTTCAGATTTAAATTACAGGAAAAATGGACAAATTAAAAAAAAATGGACATGAAACCCAAACATTTTATTTCTTGATTCAGATAGAGCCTGCAATTTTAAATAACTTTCCAATTTATTTTTATTATCAATTTTGTTTAATTTTCTTTGCATACTTTGTTGAAAAGTATACCTAGGTAGGCTCAGAATCTGCTGATGGCTGCACATACAGTATATGCATCTTGTCATTGGCTTTCAGCAAGCTCTCAGTAGTACATTGATACTCCTTCAACAAAAGATACAAAGAGATTGAAGTAAATAAAATAATATAAGTCCATTGAAAAGTTGCTGAAAACTGTATGCACTACCTGAATCATGAAATAAATGTTGTGTGTTTCATGCCCCTTTAAACCTTATTTATTAAAATCTAAATGTCCATAACTCTGTTACTGTTCTCATATAGTGCTGAGTATGCCACTGTAAATGTACAGTAGAAAACCTCTGCTAAATGAACAAATAATAATGTTACTTTGCTGAATAAACAATTTTTTTTATTAATAATTGATACATAGGTATCAATTATTAATAAAAAAAAAATTGTTTATTCAGCAAAGTAGCATTATTTTCTTTTACCAAAAAGTGCTAAAATAAATTTTGAAATACTCTCTTTTACATAGAGCAAATTAATTTCACTTTAAAGGGCCATAATAGTCGAGTAGTGCTAATCCAATCAGCAGGGATCATTGCATGAGTTCTGCAAATTAGAATAAGTAATTTTTCGACTATTCTGGCTCTTTAAAAATGGAAAACAGCTTTATTATGAAAGAACATATTTTATTGCTGATCTTTTAATACATGACACATAGAACTTTAAGTGAATCATCCCTTTAAAAAATCCAGTGATATAAAAGTGAATTTGAGAAGGATACAAAGAAAAAAAGCTATTTTGAAATATAGAAGTTCACTGAATTTAAATGTGTGACATTGAACCCAACATTTTTCTTCTCTTCAAGAGGAATTAAAAAATAACTATTGAGTAGTGAATATATCTTTTAATTTCGGCACTACTTTCTGTAATTAGCTTGGCAGAATACCTTGATTATGTCATCCACCGCAGTTTGCATGACCCAGAGACATCTAATGACTATAGGTTGTGTATAATTGCTTTGTATGACTATGCTGGGATTTTTCAGACTGATTTACTGACTACATTGACTACATTATTTTCACCCAGCATGGAAATGTCTTTGTCTGAGTAAAATGACAAGGATAGTGTTCTACCTGCAGCAGTAAATTAGGAATCTTATTAACATCTATAGAACATATCTGAACGGTCAAGTAATTACAGGCCTCACTTATATTCTATCGGTAGGGTTGCCAGGTGACCAGTATTCAACTGGACAGTCCAGTATTTTGACAGGCAGCCCAGTAAAATCTTCACAAAAATACTGGACACTTAAATGTCCATTTAAAAAAAAAATATCTGTGTTAGCTAAAAGAAAAAACCCTCCTATGCCTCATCACAAAATAAATAGGTAACAAAAAGAAGTGTGAGGGGCATTCAAGGAGGCAAATAACTACTGTTTGCATGTGTTACTGGCAGACAAAGAGTTAAAAAATGTGATTTGTATGTTACTGGCAGCCAAGGGGTAAAATGACTGCTCAGATGTGAAAACTATACATGGAGGCCGATTTACTAATATGTGGGCGGACATGATTGGCTATAGCGGATCATGTAAGCCGCACATCAATAAATGTCGACAGCATACACTGTCTGCATTTATCATTGCACAAGCATTTCTAGTGGAATGCTTGTGCAATGCTGCCCCCTGCACATTCATGGACAATCAGACGCTAGCAGGGGTGTCAATCAACCCGATCGAATCCGATCAGGCTGATTGCCGTCTACAGCCTCAGAGGTGGCGGACGAGTTAAGGAGCAGTGGTCTTTAGACCGCTGCTTCTTATTAACTTCTGCTTCAGGCGGACCTGAAGCGGAGTGTGTTGGAAGCAGCCTCCACTGCTTCATAAATCGACCCCATGGTGTGTTCAAGAGTGGGTAGAAAAAAGGAAATTATAGGCGCTAAAGGACAGTACCCAGCTTAACTAGTGAATTCCCCTCCAAGAATACAAAGTGGCAAAAGCAATGTGAAAAAGTGAAGTTAAGCGCTCAAAGCACGGGTGTATCTAGGAGATGTGTATTTAAATAAAGGGACCAGTGTCCAGTATGTAATCAGCGAAAAAATATATTCATCAAAGTATTTATATGTAATAATATATAGGAAGGAATATATATATATGTACCAGAACAGAGACAGAGGCGTAAATATAGTTCAAATGGAAAATTTCCAAGGCAATTTATTATACTAATAAAACAGAGGTGTCAAGATGTCTAAAATGATACAAAATGATACAATGTAAAACAAAGGGACGTCTCCCTTAATAAATGTATAGATACATAAAATAAGCATAAAAGAACAATAAGAAAAAGTACTTGCGCTTTAGCGAAAAATGTACTGATGTCCCAAGATATTGACTTGCCAAGTAACAAGAAAGTAACTGTCCAGTTGTAGGCTTAAATTGCCTGTATATGGTGGTTGGCGTTACTGGATGAGAGAAAAGGGCGCCTTTTTGTGTAAAGGTGACGTGACGTCACGTTTTAAAATGGTAGGTGATGTTGCCGTGGCAACCCCTATTCCTAAATCTGTAAGGAAATCCTGGGGGATCTAAAGATAATCTTTGCACTCACGAAAGATGATAGCTTTGTTATCGTGAGGAAAGACTAGCAGGATCTTGAAATTTAGAAATGGGTCTTTGCGGTCGCTAGTAGCGACTAGTTTATCCTTTGTTGAGGGACTTGGCGGTCGCAAACAGCGACTAGGAGAAATATACAGATCCTTCCAGTTGAAGATAAGGTGGTCGTTAGTAACGACTTGAGGATCTTTTAAGAAGTGTAGGTTGGTCTTTGCGGTCGCCGGTAGCGACTGGTGTATCCTTTGTTGAAGAACTTGGCGGTCGCAAACAGCGACTAGGAGAAATATACAGATCCTTCCAGTTGAAGATAAGGTGGTCGTTAGTAACGACTTGAGGATCTTTTAAGAAGTGTAGGTTGGTCTTTGCAGTCGCCGGTAGCGACTGGTGTATCCTTTGTTGAAGAACTTGGCGGTCGCAAGTAGCGACTAAGGAATTCTTTGGTTTAGGATGAGGTGGTTGTTAGTAACGACTCGCGGATCTTTTAGGATAAGTAAGATGGTCTTTGCGGTCGCTGGTAGCGACTGGGTTATCCTTTGTTGAGGAACTTGGCGGTCGCAGGGAGCGACTAGGAAATTCTTAGGAGACAGTCGGTTTTGTGGTCGCTGTGTTCAAGAGTGGGAACTAACATAGAGCTTTTGGGGGGAGGCATTGCTTGACCCCTCTTACCGTGGTGCCCAATCACCAACAAGCTATCCAGTATTTTTGTGGATGACAGCTGCCAACCCTATTTATTGTCGATTTGCTCCTTAAAGCAATATTTGCTTTTTAACCAAAGTGAGAGCCGAGTTTCTCAAGTGATCACGTTATATAGTTTTGTTTGTTAAAACCCTACCCTCACAAACACGTTTTAAACTGAAAAGCTCTCAAAAAGGACTTTTCATGCGTTAGTACCTCTATTCATATAACTCATTTGTTCACTCTGCAAGGCAAATACTTATTTGCATGTGTGACATTAACCTATTGTCATCACAAGACATCCTCAACACTGATTAACCATATGAATGCCGTATATATCTTGGCATGATGGGCATACGTCTATAGTCACTTCAGGACACCAACATCTACAAATGATGTGTTTTTATTTTTGCATTTTTAATATTTGATTTTATGTCACGCTCGCTCTGTTGTGATTGTTACTAATAGTACTGGCGTGTTTTAAATTAAGTTTTTAATGTGATTGCTTAATAATGATAAATGCATCTTTTGGTTGTTTAGAAAGAGCAGACTGTGCACTGTTTTTCTATCGCTATATGGTCACCTTTCAACTCTCTCAATAATGTTTTAAACAATTTTTACAACTGTTGTTTGTTATAACAGCATTTCCAATTTGGCGTAAACTGAAAACAAAAAGGCAACTATAAGTTTCTATACAGAGGATTTATAATATCTTCTTCATGGGTTCATACAAATCATGAACACACTGCCTTGGTACATTGCATCTGCCTAGGAGACCTTTAAATGACATTGCACCTTCTTGATCTGGTTTTTATAGGGGATACACCACCATGCACGTTCCAAACTCATTTACAAGAGTGCCCTTCAAAGTGCTTGCACCTTCATTATGGAACTCAGTCACGAATGCTCGTTACAGTTGGCAGCTATCAGACAATTACAGACTCATATACGTATACATTGTGTAGGGATAAGCGAATGTGCTAAAAGTGTAATTCATTTGGTAGAACGAATAGCCCTGTGGACATTCGTTTTGGACAATTGAATGTTGATAAGAATGAAAATCCATTAAAATTTGGTAATCGAATGCTATTTTAGTTTTTTTAATGTTACTTTCGTTTTTGAATGTTCATAATTAGATCAAATGTCCACATTCGAAATGTAACATTCGATTTAACAAATACTGTTCAGAGGGTTCAATAGTTCATGTGGTAGGGATACCATAAAAGATACATAAAAGATACAAAAATATAAATTTGAATGTATCTATTTTGAATATTGCATAATTCTAATATTACATTTAAAGAGAGCATTAGAAATACTTATACAAATATATTGATTCAAATTTTTTGAATTCAAATCGAATTATTAGAAAAATTCTAATCGAATATTACATTTAAAGAAAACATTTTAAATACTATTAAATTAAACGAATGTAACATTTAACATTTGAAACAAACGGACAAATGTGTTGTTTGTTTTAATGTTGCAAAACATTCGCCCCTCCCTACTATTGACTCAAAAAGTGTGCTTATAAATAGACTGTGAATAAATTGATAACTGAGATATTTGGAAAGTCTGTTAAAACTGCATGCCGTATATGAAAAATTCATGTTTAAAGGGCCAGTCTACAGTCTTACCTTAGATTAAGCTTCAAATAGCCTCTTACACCCATGCAGCACAAACGGTAAAAAAGTTTTTTTTTTTTAAAGGAGTACTGTTTTTTGTCATTTTAAAATGGCCACTAAACCCCACCCACTGATGACATCACAATCTGAGCTGCATCAGATACAAAAAAATAATTCATGATTAAAACAGATCATACAACTTTAAAGAAAAATAAAAAAAAAAATTTCTGTTATTACATTTATTTTGTGCTTATGGTACTGTTTGTTGAAACGCATACCCAGGTATGTTGTGTCAGCAGGAATACTTTTGAGCACTAAATGGAAGCAGTGTTTGTGCAATGTATAACATTGTTAAAAGCATTCTTGCAAAACTGTTGCCCTATAGTGCTTCAGACACGTGCATGCTCCCAAATCTTCCTACCTAGGTATGCTTTTCAACAATGTATACCAAAAGAACAAAGTAATTTTGATAATATAAGGAAAATATTTTTTTTTTTAAATTATATACTCTATCTACATCATGAAAAAAAAGAATTTGGGATTTCATGTCCCTTTAAGATTTAGATCTATAGAGTATAACACACAAAAAACAACTTTCCAGTTTATTTCTATTATCAAATGTACTTTGTTTTCTTGGTATCCTTTGTTAAAAAGTTTGCTTGATGTGGAGTGCAAATATTGTATAAAGTGTACTAAATTGTACCTTAAACACTGGCTGGGACAGAAAAGCATATTCAACTGTCCCACATCTTGAGATATTGCCATGGGTTCGGAGGTCTGCCTGGTTCCCCTCCCACACTTTCCCCTGTCAAGGCAAATGTCCTAATTTTCCAGGGACTGCACAGGCTCCGCCATTCCTGTTGATTCCATATAACAATGCCAGGGGGCACTGCCTACAAGCCCCCCTCATCTCCCTTAAATAAAAAGCCTTAGAGAAATGTTGGGAGGGGAATGCCTTTTTCTATATACTGTTATAATCCTACAGCACAAAACTGCATGCTTAAATCTGAAAATAAATTTGAGAGCTGGTTAAGAAAGAGAGTAAAGTGTACTTTTTCCATTATCAAAAATGAACATTGCTCCCACCAGTAAGTCACAATTGACTCTGCCTGCACCCTTGGTTTGTTATTTATGTTCTAAAATGCAAATGCTAATCTATATTTATTTAAAACAACTATTATCTTTCTTATTGCACTAATACTGTAATATCTTTCTGGTGGTACTATGTATGCACAAGTACTAAAATTATTTAATAAGCCATATAAGGACATTTAAATAGTGCCTTAATTATATAAGATATTGCTGTTTACACAATACTTCCATTAACAAAAATACATCTAGTAAAAGTTATTAGTTTTTCAGCAGCATACGCACATATGCTGTGAGAGCCTGTATACCACTATTCATACACCACACCCTCTCAGAGAGTCAGTAGTAGCTTGTATGATATAAATTAAAGGGATAGGAAAGTCAAAAAATAAACTTGCCTGATTCAGATAGAGCATGTCATTTTAAGACACTTTTAAATTCACTTCTATTTTCAAATGTGCTTCGTTCTCTTAGTATCCCTTGTTAAAAAATGAATACGCACATATCATACACTAGTGGGAGCTGCTGCTAATTGGTGTCTGCACACATTTGTCTCTTGTGATTGGCTAAATAGATGCGTTCAGCTTCCTGTCAGTAGTGCAATGCTGTCCCTTCAGCAATGGTTAACAAGAAAATTAAGAAAATTTGATAATAGAATAGAATTAAATTAGAAAATTGTTTAAAATTGTATGTTCTATCTGAATCATAAAAGAAAATTTTGGGGTTTACTATCCCTTTAAGTCTTTCACACACATAATACACATCAGTACCTTCTCACTGAGCTTAAATACTGGTGCACAGGCCCTCACAGCATACGTGTGTATGTCACTGTAATAACTTTGATTAGAAGCATTTTTACTAACAGAAGTATATTGCAAACATGCTTCTATTCAAAATTTAGAGGCACTTATGCATATTTAAATTTTGACTTTGTCCTTTTTTTAAAAATATTTTTTATTGGCATTCAATCCATATAACAAATAAACCATACATTTAAGTACCACATAGATACAGAAAAAAAGACAGTAAATAATAGTTGGTTATAGAAGGACATTGTCAATTATAACTGTTGCGTCACATATAAATTCAAACATTGATAGAGTCATCTTTAGAAAAAAAAAAAAATTGGCTTACTTTTTGCACAAAAATACCCGCAACAAGATTATAACCACACCTCTTAAACAATCTATTCATATAAGTAAAGAGACACGGAGGAAAAAGTAGAGGAAAGAAGAACTGACGAACAAGGTCCAAAAAGATATCTATTTCCAACCTCCCAAAACTGACATGTTATGTGCTTATATAGCAAGGATTCCCTATATCTGTGAAATTAGATATTGATTGGACATTCTTGTTTTTTTTTTTTTTTGGCGTTAGTTCTTTATTAAGACGTAGACCTTTGGTCAACTAGTGGAAGGGCACGCATAAAAAAACAAAAAAAACAACTTAATGTATCTTAATAGATATGTAACTTTGTATTTATATATTATTAACTATAACAAATTACCATAATTGTCTCAAGGGCGCCCCATACGTAATTTAGGAGCTAGGTCATATTCCATACATCATCGCGAACCAACCGCCCTCCATGGTGCGGGAGAGATGAGACGGGAGGAAAAAAAAAAAGAAAGAAAAAAGGAAAAGAAGAAACACCCCAATTAATCTGTGGTTTGCCAGTTAGATGTGAACAGTCCCAGTTCAATTTGTTGTATGAGCCATTTGGATTTCCTTAATGGAGCAACTATTTGTAATTGGGCATCTAAGGGTAATGATAAGATTGTTTTTTCCCATTAAAGGAAGAATCTTTGCACTTGTTTTTCATTGGGGCCTATTAGACTAAATTGTTCCAGTATTACCTGGTTATATACCTTATTTGTAAACTCCTTGAATTTAGGTTCCTGCTTACTCTTCCAGTTTCTCTGAATAATATTTCGACCAATCAGAATTTTTGTATTTATAAATCTGATATTGCTATATGGATCAGAGTGACTAAGAAGGAAGAAAATGTATCTTGGCTGGAGTATAAGATTGCTAGCTTGCACCTTATTTACCCAGAAGCTAATTTTGCTCCAAAATTGTGCAATTTTGTGACAGGTCCAGAAGCAGTGCCTCTCGTCAGCTAACTCAGCATTGCATTTGGGTCAGTTATCTATTTTCTTATACTATTTTGCAATTTTAAATGGAGTAACATATGACAAATTTGTCAGCTTAAAATGAGATTCCCTTCCAATCTATAGAGACCAAGGAATGATCGGTCAACTTGAAACTTTCTGTCCCATTAAATATAATTTTTCATCAACTGGCATCAAAGAGGGTTAAAAAGACATCAGCGCACTCTTTGCAAGACTGGCATGCAAGAAGAAAAAAAAAGTATCAATATCGTGTGACTGGAATTCTAGTTGATTAAAGAAAATACCAGCTATCTGTTCTTAAAGGGACATTGTACTAAAAAATGTGTTTCCACTTAACATGTTTCCCATTGCTTGTTATACCAGCTGCAGAGTATAAAATCTATAGGATATGTATCATTTGGCTTTATTTTTGCATATAAATAGCTGCTTTTGTTATTTGAAAACAAAGCCCATTTATATATCCATCTACTCATACCTCCTTATCTTATCTCTTTATCTATACACAAAGGTTGATATTTATCGCTTGATGATCTAAAGTTCTCTGGGAACTTGTCCTTGTCCAAATTCTTTAAAGGCATTTTTATCTTGAGATCAGTGTGTCTCGCAAAGGGGTGTTCCCTGATTTAAGGATGCGAAAGCAATACATACATTACCCAAAAAAATGATAATTTAAAAATTGTATAAAACGAATATTCCACTATTGTCTCAATCTTTTAGGTTTTGTGACGTTCTTATCTGGTTTCCTTTTTTTCTTTAAAAGATTTTAGCCTTTGTTTACCTATATTACTCTGTACTGTCCATTCTACAATCAATTACTTTCTTAGACAGTTCCTTTACAGTTAACCTTTTCTACAGCAAATTGCAAGACACAGTTGTAATTGTCTACTGTTGCTATAGCAACATATCCAAGTCATAACTCATTCAGCACATCCTTGGTAAAGTGGGCTAATGCTTTTCTTGGTTGTACTAAATCTTCCCCAGGTAGCCAGATGTTCACATTCTGAGCACCCTCTTACATGAATTTTTGTTTTTGACAAGTTGATTCTCAAAACCTTGGTAGACCTTGTTCAGCTGTACTAATCAATAGGCTCAGCATTTAGAAAATTCATCAGGTTAATGCATAATATAATAGTATGTCTGGACTCTTGATATTTAAATTATATATTAAAAATAAAATTGGTTAACAAGTAATATATGACATGGCAAATGTTTTCTGAAATAAAGCTTCCACATTTTCCTGAATACATAAATACATTTGTATTAAGTGATAATATTTAATTGCTCTCTAGCAAACTCAACTTTCAACTTGTAATAGGCGTGCTACTTCCAACATGCTCAAACACCCGTGATAAACCCCTCAAACGCAACTGTTAGCGCTCCACTTGTAATCTAGCCATTTATATATAAATGCGCTGTGACTCTTTTTTCGTTCATAATAAATGTTCCTTTATTATGTTTTTGTGTTTGTCTAATATTTGAACCATGTTACCGAAGAGCGTAACAAAACTGCTTTTAGATACATTTTGCCAAAATGTGTTTTGGGATTTTTAATCTGTTAGTCTCTGGTTTTCCTCAGGATTTCCCATATTAAAATCTAAAAGTGGGGGCAGCAGAGATAGATTAGTGTGGGTGGCATTAAAGGGGAGTTTGTATGTCACATCCACCTATATATGAACTATATCAAGTAGTTTTATCATAATGAGGACACTGTGCTGTATAATGATCTTTAATATCTATATAGACAATGTCATTTTTGCTTCAAAATGTCCCTTTAAATGATATTGTAGGGAAATAAAATATTTTGAAAAAGAAAATAGTTAAAGGATATGAAACAAAAAAAAAATATTTGTGATTCAGACAGAGAATGCCATTTAAAAAAAGTTTCCAATTTACTTCTATGATTAAATCTTCTTCATTCCTATGGTATTCTTTGTTGAAGAAATACCTAGGTAGGTGTCTGAAGCACTACATGACAGGAAATAGTGCTGCCATCTAGTGTTCTTGCAAAAGAATAACATTCTTACAAAACTGCTGCCATTCAGTGCTCCAGAAACATGAACATCCCTGCTTTTCATCAAAAGATACCAAGAGAAAGAAGACAATGTGATAAATAGGAAGTTATTTAAAAATGTATGCTCTATCTGAATAAAGAAAGAAAATCTGTAGGTTTCATGCCCCTTTAACTTTTTTATTTTCTAACTTTCTATTGTATTCAAGATAGATACGTAGATATTAAAGGGACAGTCTAGGCCAAAATAAACTTTCATGATTCAGATAGAGCATGTAATTTTAAACAATTTTCCAATTTACTGTTATCACCAATTTTGCTTTGTTCTCATGGTATTCTTAATTGAAAGCTTAACCTAGGAGGTTCATATGCTAATTTCTTAGATCTTGAAGGCCACCTCTTTCAGATTGCATTTTAACAGTTTTTCACCACTAGAGGGTGTTAGTTCACGTATTTCATATAGATAACACTGTGCTCGTGCCTGTGAAGTTATCTGTGAGCAGGCACTGATTGGCTAGACTGCAAGTCTGTCAGAAGAACTGAAAAAGGGGCAGTTTGCAGAGGCTTAGATACAAGATAATCACAGAGGTTAAAAGTATATTATTATAACTGTGTTGGTTATGCAAAACTAGGGAATGGGTAATAAAGGGATTATCTATCTTTTAAAACAATAAAAATTCTGGTGTAGACTGTCCCTTTAAATAACAAACATGTGTGTCCATTGGATTTTTTTCTTTCATAAATAACCTACAAGACAGATTTGATATGAAAAAGTAATATAATACAATAGTCTAATATGATTTGACCTAAATTGATGCTATTATCTTTGAAGAGGGACACGAGTTTTGAAGAATATTAATCTTTAGCTTTCTTCATGATTTGATAGAGGCGGCTGCACAATCGTTCTCAAAAAGTCCTATTAGCAACGAGCAGCATATGTCTTACTCAAAACTGATTTCAATCAACTTGAAAAGTAAGAACAATTATAGTTAGACTATATTTGAACTCCTTCCAATTCCATGAATACTTAATATCACGTACTGCATCTGAGAAAAAATGCTCTTGTAACTTAAAAACAAATAGCTCAGATTCTCATGAGTTATGTTTTTTATTGCAAATACAGGACACTGGAAATTGCAATCAACTTTTATGAAAAGGCTGAATAGTTTTTATTGTAGAAAGAACAAATGGCCTTTGCTTTTACTAACTAATCTAATAGATGTAAAATTACTGGAGTGACACGCTTTACTATTTATGCTTCCGACCAAATAATGTCCTCTTCATGGAAACACATATTTCAGTCATTTAAAAAAAGTGTGTCATATATATTTTTTTATATGCACAGTAGGTATGGGCGAATGTTTTGCAACATTAGAACAATAAAACAAATTTTAACACATTAGTTCATTCGTTTTGAGTTTCTAATTTTTATACAACATTCTAACATTAGTTTAATGTTCTGTAATGGTATTTCTAATGTTTTGTTTAAATGTAATTTTCAATTTGAATTTTTCTAATTTGAATATTGCATAATTTGAATCTAATCATTCAATATCCAAATTAGAAACATTTGAATCAATATATTTGTAGTAGTATTTCTAATGCTCTCCTTAAAGGGGCAGTAAACATACAAAATAATGTTATATAATTCTGCACATACTGCAGAATTATATAATATTGTCTTAGTGGCAGCGTTATAAATCTAAAGCATTTCCAGATTTTTTTATTCCTAACTTGGACTCTGCTCAAGGTTCTACTGAGTGGGTCTTGTTGTTCAAGTGAGTGTAGCTATATTATATGATTATATCATGTTATTTTGTATGTTTAATGTCCCTTTAAATGTAAAATTGAAATATGCAATATTTGAAATCGAAAAATTAAATATATTTGTATCAATTAACTAAATTCTCTACCACATGAACTTCTGAATAGTATTTGTATTTATAGTATTATATTTCATTCAAAATTTCAAATGTGGCTATTCTATCTTATCATAAACATTGAAAAACGAAAGTAACATTCCAAACCAGAAATTAAATGTGGTTACTGAAATGTAAAGGATTTTCATTCTTATCAACATTTTATTGTCCAGAATAAATGTCCACAGGGCTATTTGTTTTACCAAGTGAATTGCACTTTTCCCACATTCGTCCATCCCTAATTTATAGCTTATCAGATGCCCTTAAAATGTTGCCATCGCAATTAACCCCTTAATGACCGGACCATTTTTCAATTTTCTTACCCTTAATGACAATGGCTATTTTTACATTTCTGCAGTGTTTGCGTTTAGCTGTAATTTTCCTCTTACTCGTTTACTGTACCCACACATATTATATACCGTTTTTCTCGTCATTAAATGGACTTTCTAAAGATACCATTATTTTCATCATATCTTATAATTTACTAAAAAAAAATGATAAAATATGAGGAAAAAATGGAAAAAAACACACTTTTTCTAACTTTGACCCCCAAAATCTGTTACACATCTACAACCACCAAAAAACACCCATGCTAAATAGTTTATAAATTTTGTCCTGAGTTTAGAAATACCCAATGTTTGCACGTTCTTTGCTTTTTTTGCAATTTATGGGGCAATAAATACAAGTAGCACTTTGCTATTTCCAAACCACTTTTTTTCAAAATGAGCGCTAGTTACTTTGGAACCCTGATATCTGTCAGGAATACCTGAATATCCCTTGACATGTATATATTTTGTTTTAGAAGACATCCCAAAGTATTGATCTAGGCCCATTTTGGTATATTTCATGCCACCATTTCACTGCCAAATGCGATAAAAAAAAAAAAGTTCACTTTTTCACAAATTTTGTCACAAACTTTAGGTTTCCCACTGAAATTATTTACAAACAGCTTCTGCAATTATGGCACAAATTGTTGTAAATGCTTCTCTGGGATCCCCTTTGTTCAGAAATAACAGACTTATATGGCTTTGTGGTTGCTTTTTGGTAATTAGAAGGCCGCTAAATGCCGCTGCGCACCACACATGTTTTATGCCCAGGAGTGAAGGGGTTAATTAGGGAGCTTGTAGGGAGCTTGTAGGGTTAATTTTAGCTTTAGTGTAGTGTAGTAGACAACTCCAAGTATTGATCTAGGCCCATTTTGGTATATTTTATGCCACCATTTCACCGCCAAATGCGAGCAAATAAAAAAAAAAACTTTCCATTTTTCGGTTTCTCACTGAAATTATTTACAAACAGCTTGTGCTATTATGGCAGAAATTGTTGTAAAAGCTTCTCTGGGATCCCCTTTGTTCAGAAATAGCAGACTTATATGGCTTTGGCGTTGCTTTTTGGTAATTAGAAGGCCGCTAAATGCTGCTGCGCACCACACGTGAATTATGCCCAGCAGTGAAGGGGTTAAATTAGGTAGCTTGTAGGGAGCTTGCAGGGTTAATTTTAGAGATCAGCCTCCCACCTGACACATCCCACCCCCTGATCCCTCCCAAACAGCTCTCTTCCCTCCCCCACCCCACAATTGTTACCGCCATCTTAAGTACTGGCAGAAAGTCTGCCAGTACTAAATAAAAGAGTTTTTTTTTTTTTTTAAATAAAAATTATAAAATATTTTAGTTGTGATGGACCCCTGCCTTAGCACCAACCTCCCTGATCCCCCCCTCCAGCTCTCTAACCCTCTCCCCTACCTAATTACCGCCATCTTGGGTACTGGCAGCTGTCTGCCAGTACCCAGTTTGGCCCCACTGGCCAAACTATTTAAATTTTATTTATAACTTTTATTTGTATTTTTTATACAAATTTATTTCTGTAGTGTAGCAGCCCCCCCACAATACCCCCACTCCCTCCCCCTCCCAGATCCTTTTATATGTAAAAAAAAAAAAAAAAAATTAACTTTTTTTTTTTAACTTTTTTTTTTTCCCCTTCCTTCATTGGTGTCAGTGTGGTAATGCGCGCACGTGCACGCTCCCTCCTCCCACTCCTCCTCCACACACGCTCCCTCCTCCCACTGGGCAAAGGCACCATCGGCACCATCACTACCGGTGCAGAGAGGGCCACAGAGTGGCTCTCTCTGCATCGGAGGCTTGTAAAGGGGTATTGCAGGATGCCTCCATATCGAGGCATCACTGCAATACCCTCAGAGCTGCTGGAAGTGATTGTGATCACTTCCAGCACTCTGTTAGACAACTGACGTACCAGGTACGTCCATTGTCATTAACTGCTTGTTAATGCATGACGTACCTGGTACGTCAGTTGTCATTAAGGGGTTAAAGGGACACTGTACCCAAAAAATTTCTTTCGTGATTCAGATAGAGCATGACATTTTAAGCAACTTTCTAATTTACTCCTATTATCAAATTTTCTTCATTCTCTTGGTATCTTTATTTGAAATGCAAGAATGTAAGTTTAGATGCCGGCCCATTTTTGGTGAACAACCTGGGTTGTCCTTGCTGATTGGTGGATAAATTCATCCACCAATAAAAAAGTGCTGTCCAGAGTACTGAAACCAAAAAAAAAAGCTTAGACGCCTTCTTTTTCAAATAATGATAGCAAGAGAACGAAAAAAAAATTGATAATAGGAGTAAATTAGAAAGTTGCTTAAAATTGCATGCTCTTTCTGAATTACAAAAGAAAAAATTTGGGTTCAGTGTCCCTTTAATGAATGATAATGGTTTGTTATATAAAAATGGCATACACTACATAACTGTTAATGAACAATTTATTGTATAATGGTTCTGTTTTTCATCAAAAACAATGACTAGAAAAAGTAAAAAATCTTCTACAAACTGCAGATAATGTACAAGTATAAAATACGTAAACATCAGAGGATTTTCTGTATCTTTATTTGTATAGTGATGTCCATGTAGTCAACATTAAAGGGAAAGTACAGTTAAAATGAAACTTTCATAATTCGGATAAAACATGCAATCTTAAACAACTTTCTAATTTACTTCAGTTATCTACGTTGCTTTGTTCTTTTGGTATCCTTTGTTGACAAGTATATCTAGGTAAGCTATGCAACTTTTTAGAGGGTGATTTGACCCCTGAAATGATTATTAAATACAGAATAATTGCACTATTAACAAGTGAATACTAAAAAGATAATGCAATAACACCTACTTTTTCAAATAAGCAATAGATTTTTTTTCTGACAATTGTTTTTCCCCCCATTTGAGGAACCCTTGTATCATGTGACATCTATCAGCCAATCACAGACTAGTATACATATACACTGTTAACTTGTGCACATGCTCAGTAGGAGCTGGCACCTCAGAAAGTGTGCATATAAAAAAGACTGAACAATTTGATAATGGAAATAACCAGGAAAGTCTCAAAAATGGCATGCTCCATCTGAATCATGAAAATTTAATTTTGATTTTAGTGTCCCTTTAAAGGGACATGAAACCCAGAATTATTGTTTCATCATTTAAAGAAAGCATACAATTGTGAACAAATTACAAATCCACTTATATTATTACATTTTGCTTCATTCTTTTGGTATCCTTTGTTGAAGAAGCAATAATGCACTACTGGAAGCTAGCTAAACACATCTGGTGAGTCAATAAAAATAGACATTTTTGTGCAGCCACCGAATAAGCTGCAAACTTCCAGGGGGCAATGCTGCTCCTGAACCTATGGATAATACAGAGTGTCTAGGAACTCCATCAGAACAGCACTAGCACAACCCACTGGTTACACTTCTCACAATGTGTAACACAATACTACAACCTAAATAGAAAAAAGAGTGTGGGAGGCGCCCGAAGGCTTCTTGCTTCAGGACCATTACAAATGCTATAATAAACAGCGTAAAAATATTTTTTATTCATACATACAACACTAAAAATACTTAAAAATGATACATTTATAACTTTTAGTGTTGTATGTATGAATAAAAAAATATTTTTGCAAATAACAATTAAGATTATGAATTTTCTTGTATAAGCACAATTGCATTAAATAGGTGCATTATATTTGGAATAGTAACAGAGTTACACTGTTTATTATAGCATTTGTAACGGTCCTGAAGCAAGAACAGACTGCCTTCGGGCGCCTCCCACATGCTGAACCTATGGAGACAATATAAAAAGAATGAATCAAATTAGATAAGTAAATTGAAAAATTGTTTAAAATTGCACGCTCTAACTGTTGCAGATAGACAACACATGGGGTGCACAGATCAATATTTTAGAAGTGTTAACGGTTGCAATAAATGTATGGCTATTAAATACACAAATAATAATATATTTGTACAAAATGTTCAATGGCTCAAATTTAAAGGGACACTGAACCCAAATTTTTTCTTTTGTGATTCAGATAGAGCATGAAATTTTAAGCAACTTTCTAATTGACTCCTATTATCAAATTGCCTTCATTCTCTTGGTATCTTTATTTGAAATGCAAGAATGTAAGTTTAGATGCCGGCCCATTTTTGGTGAACAAACTGGGTTGTTATTGCCTACTGGTGGATAAATTCACCCACCAAACAAGTGCTTTCCATGGTTCTGAACCAAAAAAATAGCTTAGATGCTATCATTTTCAAATAAAGAAAGCAAGAGAATGAAGAAAAAATGATAATAGGTGTAAATTAGAAAGTTGCTTAAAACTGCATGCTCTATCTGAATCACAAAAGAAAAAAAATTGGGTTCAGTGTCCCTTTAAGTACGGTTGCAAAGTACCCTCTATCTGCTGTTCTCTCCTCCCGATGGCTCTTTTGAGTTGTAGCTATGCTGTTTGCCCACCCTGTAGAAGTCCCCAGAACACACATTTTTAGTTCTACTTTTTTTTCTAGGGTCACAAAATATGTGCCACACATTTTTATTTCTGCTTTTTTCATAGAGGCTGCAATAACTTGTGCAGAGGGCCAGTATTTGGTTTATTTAAAACTATATACAAAACATTACTAACTACACTGGTGCCATAAAGGGCACAAGACACATGCACACTTTTGTGCTTTTCTAGAGATGCTATCAGGGAAAACATTGTTACAGCAAAGGATACCAAAAGAAATATGTGCATTTGAGAATTAAAGTAAATTGGAAACATATATTTTTAAGTTGTACATTAAAAATCATAAATGTTTAATTTTGACTCCAAAAAGCAGTGAGCAAAGAGAAAAATAGATGCCCAGACTTTTATAGTAGCACCTTTAAAGGGATAGAAACTTGGTGATACTGTAATATCAATTACCTGAATATCTATACTAGAAACGTAGAGACATATAACTTGATGGTAGATATGAGCCAAAAGGCCCATCAAGTTTACCCATATTACTTGTGCAGTGTCAACTTACTGATTTCTTAGGATATCCTTATGCATGTCCCAAGGCATTTTTTTTTTACAGTCCCTGTATTTACCACCTCTATTAAAAGGTTATTTAATCAATCAATCACCCTTTCTGTAAAAAAAAAACTGCTCCTCACATTTCTCCTGAACCTGCCACCCTCTAACTTTAGTTTGTGACCCCTTGTTTTGGTGTCCCTTTTTTGTAGAAAATGCTTTTTAGCTTCCCTTCATATATTTGAAGGTTTCTATCATGTCACCTCTTTAACTTCTCTCCTCAAAACTATACATATTTATATCATCATACAGTTTTTCTTTATATGTTTTATATTTTAGTACATGTACCATTTTAGTATCCCTCATTTGGATGGTTTCTAGTTTATGTATATCCTTCTTGACATATGCAGGCCCATTTATCAAGCTCCGTATGGAGCTTGAAGGGCCGTGTTTCTGGCGAGTCTTCAGACTCGCCAGAAACACAAGTTATGAAGCAGCGGTCTAAAGACCGCTGCTCCATAACCCTGTCCGCCTGCTCTGAGCAGGCGGACAGAAATCGTCGGAAATCAACCCGATCGAATACGATCGGGTTGATTGACACCTCCCTGCTGGCGGCCGATTGGCCGCGAGTCAGCAGGGGGCGGCGTTGCACCAGCAGCTCTTGTGAGCTGCTGGTGCAATGTTAAATGCGGAGAGCATATTGCTCTCCGCATTTAGCGAGGTCTTGCGGACCTGATCCGCAGTGTCGGATCAGGTCCGCAAGCCCTTTGATAAATGGGCCCCATGGCCTCCGTAACTGTGCACATTATTCAAGATGAGGCCTAACTAGTGATCTGTGGCATAAGAACCTTGCTCAACAACAACAATAAGCTGCGCACAGATCTAGACACAGAAATTATACTTATAATTCAGATTATATTCAATTGAAATAATCTATGTCCACATACACTCTAATGTACTGTACTGTTCATAAGACTTTGTATTCCTAGGGGAACACTAATAGCAAAATTCACTTTCACTGGATGTTAATTGTATCTGAGGTATTTAAGTTCACAGAACTTGAAATATAAAATATAATTTATATAGTTATATAATTCACAACTTCATTAACTCACATTCATGTCCCTGGGAGTAATGGTAGAAACTCTATGTTCAATTCCAAATAATTTTTTCTCTGTAATTTTCTCCCTTGGTGACGAATCTTTTGTGCTGCTCCTTATTTCACTGACCACAAAGGGGTGCTCAGGTTTCAAAAACACTAGACACGATAAGAACACAGAGCGCATCCCAGATTCAAGGTAAAATCTTTTGCAACTTTATTAGTGCACACAATCTAATGCACTTACAAGAATTTAAAACATTAAAAGCCTTATACACGATTATGGTATACTTCACAGTTCTTACTCCACAGGAACCTGCAGGTAGCGACCTCTGCTGCTCCCGAATGTCTCAGTTTACCAATAGTCCAATAGTTCAATCTTTAAAAACAGATTTTTCAATAGTCACTTGGAAAAATACAAATAAAACAAACTCTTGTAGTGTGCAGAGTCCTTGTAGTCAAAGGTAGACTCTTCCTTCTACGTGTTTCATTTGCCTCTGCAAACTTTCTCAAGACGGTTGGTGTGGGTAGTTTTCCTCTGAGGATCCCCTGTTTAAATAGAGCGTGAACCACTCCACCTCTTCCTGTCATTCTCAAACAATAAACATTAGCCATATGTTGTTAACAGCTGATTCAACCAAAACATTTACTATCATAGTAACAATTGTGGTGTTTCATTGTTCACACTTAACACATACTAACTATATTTAAATATTTGTGATACATCTTGACACATTTTATCATTTTGCGATCAAGTAGAAAACCAAAATAGAGATCGCAAAATGATAAAATGTGATCCTCAGAGGAAAACTACCCACACCAACCGTCTTGAGAAAGTTTGCAGAGGGAAATGAAACGCGTAGAAGGAAGGGTCTACCTTTGACTACAAGGACTCTGCACACTACAAGAGTTTCTTTTATTTGTATTTTTACAAGTGACTATTGAAAAATCTGTTTTTAAAGATTGAACTATTGGACTATTGGTAAACTGAGACATTCGGGAGCAGCAGAGGTCGCTACCTGCAGGTTCCTGTGGAGTAAGAACTGTGAAGTATACCATAATCGTGTATAAGGCTTTTAATGTTTTAAATTCTTGTAAGTGCATTAGATTGTGTGCACTAATAAAGTTGCAAAAGTTTTTACCTTGAATCTGGGATGCGCTCTGTGTTCTTATCATTCTAATAATAACCTTGCTATTATACAACCAAGTATTCTCTGAGCCTTACTGGCTGCACTGCTGTGTTGTTTACTAAAAAAAAACACACCAAAAAAACATGGCAACCTGTGGTATGTCATCATGTGATCACAATGTAATTCTGAACTGTGTGTTCTCATAGTTTGCCTTGGCAATAAATGCAATAGTTACTGTGAAGACACACAACAGTTATCTTGTAAGATTTGCATCATCTTTATCAGCTGCATGAACTTTTAATATTTTTATTGATGCAAAAAGGAACTTTGTAATTTACCCATGTGCGCAGGACCAATTTAAAGACAAAAATAGAAAAATATAGTAACCTACAAAGAAAAGTCACAAACGAGTGACCTGTAAAGGAATAAAGCTTATATAATTTTGCTTCCCTATGAATTGAATTAACAAAGTCAGAACACATGATACTTCCATAAAGTGTCATGTATAAACCCTGTGTGCTGGAATACTACTAAATGCACTTGATAAATGACAAGGATCGCAGGTTACCGGAGAATAATATTCTGCTTAATGCAACAGCACGTTTACAATGTACAGATTCTCACTGGGAAGATAAGTGGTGATTCACGCAGTCACTTTCTCAAATGTAGAAATATTGTTTTAAGGAGCAAGAGAATTGCAGAATGTCTGGGTTTATATTTTAACTTTAAGATGTCTTGAAAAGATTACAATTACAAAAGACTCATGCTCAACCATCTATTTTATTAAAATAGTATCATATTTAATTATTTCCATATTCATTGCAAACAAAAATGACAAAATAAAAAAATAAATAAAAAAACGGCATATTCTATAATGTTTTTGTGAACACCATCTGTTATGGATTGAGGCCTTGCAGAGATGTGTAGCCACAAATATAAAAAAGTTCACCAAATTCTTCTTGGTTCTCAATATTTTTTAAAAGTGAAGTAATTGATGATTCCAGACTAGTCATTAGAAGCCATCCTGAAGTATGCCCACAGGCCGAAATATTTAAATGAGATGACTATAGAGTCATTCACTGGCTGTTCATACTTTTAAAATAATCAATAAGGTACTAATCATTCTGAAGTCTTCACCCAGAATTTTTTACATCAGCTAAATATTTTACAAGCCTGATGATGTCTGATGATGTGAGTTTTTTTAAAAAATTATTATTACAAAGACACACAAAAAGAAGCAGTAAGGACAGATGGACTGAGATCCAAATTTTGGATTGCATTGCATCTGGTAAATACGCACCAGATAGAAGAGATATTATAATGTAATAAATGTAATAGATTCACAGGCATAGTCATGTATATGCCCACAAGGCTGATTCGTGGGGCAGCAGATTTGAAAATAGTGGCAGATTTTGAGCAATTAACATGGGCTGTTAGGGTTTATGCATAAATAAATAAGACTCCTTAGTGTTAAGTGGGAAAGAGAACAGACTCCTATTACTCATTAAGGAGACCCTAAATTACCAGTGTACTATATACAGCACTGAGCATTATATAGTAGGGAAATTTATTCCATATGTAGGAACAGGTACAGAAACTTACATTATAGCCCTTATTCATTTCCTATAAACTGTATAATACAAATTACAACATTATATACCTGAACACAGGTGTACAAGTCCGCCTAAATTAAAGGGTCTGCTTAATTTATTTTATTAAAAAAATATAGATAACATATTTACTACCCATTCTCCAGCATTGCATAACCAACAATGTTATATTAATGTAGTTTATAACCTCTAAAATTGCCTGTTTCTAAGTCTCAGCATGCTGCCCCTTATCTTAGTTCTTTTCTTAGCTTTTTACAATCTTCTACTACAGCCAGACAGTGCTGTTTCATGTGTGCCGTATAGATTTTTGTGCTCACTCTCATGGAGAAATATGCAAGAACCATCACTGATCGACTAAAATGCTAGATTGTAAAAAGCACTGAGATGAGAAGCAGTTTGCAATGGCAAAGATACAGGTAATCATAGAGGAAAAAATTATAATAATATATCAGTGTTGGCTATGCAGAACTTGGAACCTGCTAATAAAGTAGACTGTCCCTTTAAGCTCTTACTATTCTACCATACCATTCTAACAGCGCTGGGCTTTAACTCCATTAAGACTGCATTAAACGTCCTACTTTATATTGCGTCCTGCAACCTCCCCCTTTGATGCAATTAATAATCAGACTGGGTGCATGCCTAGCAGTGTAAGCAGTCCCCCATGATCTCGTCCCGGCCTTGAAATCCCGTGATCACATTGACGATCACGTGATTTCATTTTTACAGTAAGTGTTTACATCTAAACTTTGTGCCAATGTTAACACTTTGATGCCAGCATGAAGGGGTTAAAGAGTGACACCTAGTGGTTATAATAATAAGTCACAGGAAACAGCCATCATAACAATGTATTCATATACAAATTAAGAAAGCAGTTTACAATTTAAAATAAAGCTGCACAAGTTACATTATGCAATCCCTCAATATTTCTTAAAAAATTATCTGTCATAAAAACCTCTCAAAAAAGTAATTACAAAAAAGGTTCCATTCTAGTTCTCTATTCATGCCTTTTCAAAATAAAGCTGCAAACTTATATATCCAATATACTTCACATTTTTAAAGCAAATTCCTTATTGCAACAATGCCTAGAGACAGACATAAGATATGATCAATAGTTTAAAATCATAGTTGAGTTTTCTCACCCACATAGATTAAACCACATGGGCATTTAATTAAATGCACTACATATATAGTGCTACAGGTATAATAACCTCTAATTTTGAATCTTTGCCCTTTTTTAGGGTGAATGAAAATATCACATTTTATAAGGCTGTTAAATTTGAACAGCCAAGCACTGTTCTTTGAAGTAATATAGCCTATTTTGCAAGTGTTACACCTACCTACATCTGCTTTTGCCATTAATGTGGATATTATTATGTTTTCATTTCTGTGATGATTGGTTCCCACTACCAGTCTAATGTCTATATCAGATCAATATTTTGAAAGCCTTAAAGGTTAACTAAAGTCAAAATTAAACTTTCATAATGTAGATAGAACATATTTTTTCAAAAGACTTTCAACATTTGCTTCCCTTATCCAAATGTGCACACGTTTTGAGGCACCAGCTACTGCTGAGCATGTGCAAGAGTTCACAGTGAACACACATATGTGCCTGTGATTGTCTGATGGCCTTCACATGATACAGCAAATTGAAGTAAAGTTTGAAATTGATTTGAAAACAAATCTACTGCTTATTTAAAATTCAGAGTAAGTGCTTTTGTATTGTCTTTTTATTGTGCACTTGTTGATTATGCCATTCTACTGTATGTAATGGCCCACAAATAAAATGTATGGCTAATATATATATATATATATATATATATATATATATACATATACATATATATATATAGCTGGGATGTGCACTCTCACTCCATCCAATAACTGGGTGCTAGTGGAATTAATAAGGACAAATGGAAAAAACTTGCACTCACTGGTCTTTAAATCAAACAAACTTTTTACTGTAAAAAGTGTAAAGTTTCCAGGACAAAGTATCCCCTTCCTCAGGTTTTTTGTTTGATTGAAAGTTTTTTCCATTTGTCAATATATATATATATATATATATATATATATATACATATATATATATATATATATATATATATATATATATATATATATATACACACATATATATATATATATACTAGTCCTAAAGCCCGTGTACACGGGCCATTTTTTGCAGTACAACGGTCCCACCTCTTGTTCTCTCTCTATCCCCCCTCTCTTCTTTTGCTCTCTCTTTCTCCCCTCTCTTTTGCTCTCTCTCTCTCTCCCCCTCTCTTTTACTTTCTCTCTCCCCCTCTCTTTTTTACTCTCTCCCCCTCTCTTTTGCTCTCTCTCTCCTCTCTCTCTTTTGCTCTCTCTCTATCCCCCTATCTTTTGCTCTCTCTTTCTCCCCTCTCTTTTGCTCTCTCTCTCCTCTACTCTCTCCCCCTCTCTTTTACTCTCTCTCCCCTCTCTTTTGCTCTCTCTCTCTCTCCCCCCCCTCTCTTTTGTTCTCTCCCCCTCTCTTTTGCTCTCCCTCTCCCCCTCTCTTTTGCTCTCTCTTTCCTCCTCTATTTTGCTCTCTCTTCCCCCTCTTTTTTGCTCTCTCTCTCCGCCCCCTCTCTTTTGCTATCTCTCTCTCCTCCCTCTCTTTTGCTCTCTTTCCCCCTCTTTTGCTCTCTTTCCCCCTCTTTTGCTGTCTCTCTCCCTCTCTTTTGCTGTCTCTCTCCCTCCTCTCGTTTGCTCTCTCTCTCCTCTCGTTTGCTCTCTCTCTCTCCTCTCGTTTGCTCTCTCTCCCTCCTCTCGTTTGCTCTCTCTCTCCCTCCTCTCGTTTGCTCTCTCTCTCCCTCCTCTCGTTTGCTCTCTCTCCCCCTCTCTTTTGTGCTCTCTCCCCCTCTCTTTTGCGCTCTCTCCCCCTCTCTTTTATGCTCTCTCCCCCTCTCTTTTGCGCTCTCTCTCCCCCTCTCTTTTGCGCTCTCTCCCCCCCTCTCTTCTGCGCTCTCTCCCCCCTCTCTTTTGCGCTCTCTCCCCCCTCTCTTTTGCGCTCTCTCCCCCCTCTCTTTTGCGCTCTCTCCCCCTCTATTTTGCGCTCTCTCCCCCCTCTCTTTTGCGCTCTCACCCCTCTCTTTTGTGCTCTCTCACCCCTCTCTTTTGCGCTCTCTCCCCCTCTCTTTTATGCTCTCTCCCCCTCTCTGTTGTGTTCTCTCCCCCCTCTCTTTTGCGCTCTCTCCCCCTCTCTTTTACACTCTCTCCCCCTCTCTTCTGCGTTCTCTCCCCCTCTCTTGTGTGCTCTCTCACCCCTCTCTTTTGTGCACTCTCCCCCCTCTCTTTTGTGCTCATTCCCCCCTCTCTTTTGCCGTCTCTCTCCCCACTCTATTTTGGTGTCTCTCTCCCTCCTCTCTTTTGCTGTCTCTCTCCCCCTCTCTCTTTTGCTGTCTCTCTCCCTCTCTCTCTCCCCCCTCTTCCGCTCTCTCTATCCACCCTCTTCTGCTCTCTCTATCCCCCCTCTTTAGAGCTCTCTGTCTCTCTCCCCCCTCTCTTTTGCTCTCTCTCTCCTCCTCTATTTTGCTCTCTCTCTCCTCCTCTATTTTGCTCTCTCTTCCCCTCTCTTTTGCTCTCTCCCCCTCTCTTCTGCACTCTCTCCCCCCTCTCTTTTGCGCTCTCTCCCCCCTCTCTTTTGCTTTCTCTCCCCCTCTTTTTTGTACACTCTCCCCCCTCTCTTTTGTGCTCATTACCCCCTTTCTTTTGCTGTCTCTCTCCCCCTTCTCTTTTGCTGTCTCTCTCCCTCTCTCTTTTGCTGCCTCTCTCCCCCCTCTATTTTGCTGTCTCTCTCCCTCCTCTCTTTTGCTGTCTCTCTCCCCCTCTCTCTTTTGCTGTCTCTCTCTCCCTCTCTCTATCCCCCTTCTTCTGCTCTCTCTATCCACCCTCTTCTGCTCTCTCTATCCCCCCTCTTTAGAGCTCTCTGTCTCTCGGCCAGCCGCCTGGCCATGCCCACTCCGCACCCACCCGGCCACGCCCACTCCACCACACGATGCCAGGTCAGTTGGAAGGCCAGGTGTGTTTGTCCTCGCGCACAGTCTCTACTGCGCATGACAGCTTTGGACAAACACACTTGGCCTTTTATTATATAGGATATATATATACAGTATAAATATAAATATATATATATATATATATATATATATATATAATGCATGTACATTTCAATGTTGTTTTACTCAAATAAAATTTGTATTTGAAAATACATTTTTATGTCCCTAATAATAATACTTTTAGGGACATTGTAGTGTTAAATTAAATTACACTATGTTGTAAGAGCACAAACAAAATTTGTGTGCGTCGGGTTTGCTCGATTGAGACCTACTGTAAAGAGTAAGAATTACAAAAAAATTATGCACCAAACACAACATAACATACATTAAAATAAAGTGAAACACTCATATATATATATATATATATATATATACACTATCTAAAAACCCCAATTCATATACATATTAAAAGACCATAAATATACAAAAAGAAAATGTTCTTAAGTGTTAAAGGCATTGTATTATTGCCCGGTTGCTTGCATATATATCTGCAAATGATTGAAACACATAGTTAAAATCAGCTTCAGAGCAGAAATGCACTACTGGGACATAGTTGAACATATCTGGTGAGCCATTTACAAGAGGCATATGTCTGAAGCCACCAATCGGCAACTAGCTCCCAGTAGTGCATTACTGCTCCTGAGCCTACCTAGGTATGCTTTTCAGCAAAAAAAATACATTTGATAATATAAGTAAATTGAAAAGTCTCTTACAGTGCTTTATTTGAACCATGAAAATTTAATTTTGACTTTCATATCCTTTTAAATAAAAAAACAAAAATATTAAATATGTAACAGTTAAATGGATATAAAATCCATTTTTTTTCTTTCATGATTCAGATAGAGCATGCATTTATGTAGTCACCAATCAGCAAACGCTACCCAGGTGCTGAACCAAAAATGGTCAGGCTCCTAAGCTTACATTCCTGCTTTTTTAAATAAAGATACCAAGAGACCTTAGAAAAAATAATGATAGGAGTAAGTTGGAAAGTTATTTTTTTATTATTATTATTATTATTATTATCATCAGGTATTTGTAGAGCACCAACAGATTCCGCAGCGCTATAAACATAGTCGGTATACAGGATAACGTTTATAGGGATCAAATGGGTAGATGGCCCTGCCGAAAGGTGCATTGTTGTAGTCGGCTCTTATGAAGTCGATCTGCAAGCGGCTGGGCTCATAGGCTTACATTCTAAGGGGTTCAAGGGGAAAGCAATGGAGGTAGGAAAGGTAGGTATAGGTTGTATGCATCCCTGAATAGTATAGTCTTTAGGGAGCGCTTGAAGCTGTTTAAACTAGGGGAGCGTCTTGTGGAGCTAGGCAGGGAGTTCCACAAGATGGGTGCCAGTCTGGAGAAGTCCTGTAAACGGGAATGTGAGGAAGTAACAAGAGAGGAGGAGAGTAGGAGATTGTGAGCAGAGCGATGGGAGGGAGAGTATCTGGAGACAAGGTCTGAAATGTAGGCGGGAGCAGTGCAGTTGAGGGCTTTGTATGTCAGAGTGAGAATTTTGTGTTCGATTCTGGAGCCAAGAGGAAGTCAGTGAAGGGATTGGCAGAGAGGTGCAGCAGATGAAGAGCGACGTGTAAGGAAGATGAACCTGGAAGATGCATTCATTATGGATTGTAAAGGAGCTAGGCGGCAGCTAGGTAGACCAGAGAGGACGGAGTTGCAGTAGTCGAGGCGGGAAAGGATTAGAGAGTGGAATAAAATCTTAGTTGTGTCTTGTGTAAGGAAATGTCTAATTTTAGAGATGTTTTTAAGGTGGAAGCGGCAGGTATTAGCCAAGGACTGAATGTGAGGAGTGAGAGTTTAGTGTAAGGGAATTGTAAGGAAATTGGATAGATGTGCATACACTAGCTTTTTGAGGAGCTTTGAGGCAAGAGGGAGTAGGAACATAGGGCAGTAGTTGGATGGGGAGGTTGGATCGAGGGAAGGTTTCTTGAGGATAGGTGTGACCAGTGCATGTCTGTTGCTTAAAATTGAATGCTCTATCTGAATCATGAAAGAAAAATTGTGTTCAGTTTTCCTTTAATTAACAATTCTCAGATATGTGTTTAAAAGAGCCTGTTCTCTCTGTATATGTGAATGTTACAGCTCAGGCAATGAACCTGTATAAAGTTTGCAAGCAGCTTGCAGCTGACTCATGCAAATTGTACACAATTTTACCCATGTTACAAATGAAATAATTACTTCAAGATGGCAAGGTTTTATGATCAAGCCACAGTGCACCTATTCATTCAGTTTTGGATAACTGGCCAATTGGTCTGTACTACAGATGGGCACATGAAACCTGCCGCACTGATAAGGGGCTGGACAAACAGCTGCTGACAATTATTGATATGAGAATCTTCATCAGACACATAAAATAATGTCAGTTCAGGAAGATGAAATTAAGCTTTTCAAAGTCTAACGGCAGCGCAGATGAAAATTATATCAGGACATAAAATCTTAGCCATTTTCTCTAAATGTTTTGTAATGAACAAACCTATTACATGGATATGCCTAGCTATATGCCGAGAAATGTGCTCATTATTAATATATCTTTTTCAGTAGGAAATATTTCTACATATGAAAACAAAGTCTCATAACATTAAATTGCTTGGAAAGGCTTAAAACTTGGTATGGCAAATAAGGATGTTTTTATATTTGTCCAGTTAAGTGTGTGTACCTACAAATGTGAGAAGATTAATATATAAATGTAGAGACATAGCAAGGGAATAAATATACTCGCCAGCTCTCTTTATTTTCCCAGGACAGTCTCAGTGTTTGGCCTTCCGTCAGAAGGAATCATTTTCCTAGGAGTGTGTCCCACATATAAAAATCTGACCGGAGGTGCGGGCTCGGAATAGATGTACGACTGTGGGAACCAGATATGTTTGTTTTGTTGGTCCTATGTGTGTGTATAGATAGACAGACAGACAGACAGACAGACAGATAGATAGATAGATAGATAGATAAATAGAAAGATATAATGTAGATAAATAGATAGATACATGATAAATAGATGGATAGATAGATAGATAGATAGATAGATACAGTAGATAGATAAATAGATAGATAGATAGATAGATAGATAGATAGATATAATTATGGTGTAAACAGTGTGATTATGTATTTTATTGTTCTTTTAAAATCAAATACATTAAAAATAATTTAAAAAGAAAACTTTAACACTATAGAACAAATGAAAAAGCTTTAATGCTCACTTCACACAGATCAATGCGATCTAAAAGTCTAGGAAAAAACAGCACCTATAACCTATATTTGATTATTTTTGCATAGATTGTTTATATCTTCTCCTTCAAACGGGCCATTTTTTGCAGGATACAGCGGTACCACCCCTTGCGCTCTCTCCCTCCCCCTCTCTTTTGAGCTCTCTCTCTCCCCCTCTCTTTTGCGCTCTCTCTCTCCCCCTCTCTTTTGCGCTCTCTCTCTCTTCCCCTCTCTTTTGCTCTCTCTCTCCCCCTCTCTTTTGAGCTCTCTCTCTCCACCTCTCTTTTGAGCTCTCTCTCTCCCCCCTCTCTTTTGAGCTCTCTCTCACCCCTCTCTTTTGAGCTCTCTCTCACCCCTCTCTTTTGCGCTCTCTCTCCCCCCTCACTTTTGCGCTCTCTCTCCCCCCTCACTTTTGCGCTCTCTCTCCCCTCTCTTTTTCCTCCCCCCTCTCTCTCTCCCCTCCCTCTCTCTCTCCCCCTCCCTTCCCCCCCCCTCTCTTTTGCTGTCTCTCTCCCTCTCTTGCGCTCTCTTTATCTCCCCTCTTGATCTCTCTCTCCCCTCTTGATCTCTCTCTCACCTTTCTTATCTTTTCCCTAACCCCTCTCTCCCCTCTTTTGAGCTGTTTTGAGCTCTCAGTCTGCACGGACTTTCACGGGCTGCCTGACCCCGCCCCCTTCATGCTCAGCCCCGCCCCCTTCACGGCCCTTCACGCTCGGCCACGCCCATGCTCGACCATGCCCACTTCTGCTCGCACTGCAGAGACTTAAGGATTGTAAGGCCAGGTGTGTTTGTCCTGTGCTGTCTCTACTGCGCATGACAGCTTCGAACAAACACACTTGGCCTTTTATAGTATAGGATAGGTACTGTTTTTTCCTAGACTTTTAGATCGCACTGATCTTTGTGATCTACTCTACCTTTTTATGCACATATAAAAACTTTAACACTACCTTTATCACAAGGGTTTCAAATGCATTTGGCCAACAACAACACCACCTATACCCAATATTCTTGGGAGGCTTTCTGGGAAAGGATGGTGGGGGGGACTTGGGGACAGTGGTCCACTGGTGTTTTCTGTGTGGGGAAGGCTGGTGCCAGACAAATCCATGTGGGCAGCTGTAAAAGAGACAGGTGACATATATAAGAAGTGCTAATTGAAAAAAGCACAAACAGGTTTTCAACAGGTACAAGAGACAGAATTTGAAAACTGTATTTATTATATATATATACACAGTGGATAGATGATAGATAGATAGATAGATAGATAGATAGATAGATATACTGTGTATATCTGTGTGTGTGTATATATATATATATATATACACAGTGGATAAATGATAGATAGATGATATATATATATTTATATATATATATATATATATATATATACATACACAGTGGATAGCTGATAGATAGATGATATATATATATATATATATATATATATATATATATATATATATACAGTGGATAGATGATAGATAGATAGATGATTGATATATATATATATATATATATACAGTGGATAGATGATAGATAGATGAGATAAATATATATATATATACAGTGGATAGATGATAGACAGATGATATATATATATATAAATATATATATACACACACAGAGGATAAATGATAGATAGATAGATGATATATATATATATATATATATATACATACACAGTGGATAGATGATAGATAGATGATATATATATATATATATATATATATATATATATATATATATATATATATATATATATATATATATATATATACAGTGGATAGATGATAGTTAGATGAGATATATATATCGGCAACCAACTGGTCTAAACATTGAGACGGACCTAATCAATCATTGGTAATTGATTGTCCCTTATCTGCTTTTAAATATATTATATTGTGTTTTCAAACAGTGTAATTCTTAAATAAGCAAATGAGTAAAAAGTCTTGTTCTGTATTTAAGTACTACAATACACAAATGTAAGTACTTATTTGTGTATGCTTCCAGCTGAGTAAGCTTGTTGTGTTTCTTTTTCTTTTCCTTTTCACTTTCTTTTCCTTTTTATTCGATTTAGTAATTAGAGTTGATTAATAGGAGGGCATCATTCTACTATGACACAATAACTCTTGGATTTGCAAAAATATATAGTTAATTTAGAAATAAGGACGAATCCAATAATATAATAGTTGTTGTGACCGGCTACATGCCCTCTTGTTTACCAACTAAACATCTCTCTTAGGTTACTACAATATCACTCTTAGGTTATTCTAATATTTAAACATCCAAATATGTATCTAGTATTAAGTACACTAACCCCGCATTCACCTATTTAGAATTAGTGAAAGTTGAATATAACACAGTTGCTACTTTCTATAATAAGCAGTCAATATGTATGACCATATGTAAAATTTGGTATACATTTAGCACATAAAGCGATCAGATTAGTAGTAACTAGTTGGTAACTAAATTATTTAATTAGTTCAAATATTATTTTCCTCTTCTTCCACTTGATAATCTACGAAATTATATGTTTATGGTGAATAGGGTACCAATAAGATTATCTACATATAAACAAAACAACAAAATAATTTCTCAGAGAATTACATTCTCACAGCAGTAAGGTTATATACATATATACAATATAATAAAATAAATAAATAATCACTTAGAGAATTATATTTCCACAATATAAGGCATTCATCCGTACATAGGTATTTTTCCTTAATAGGTATACACCCACAAGTAACACAGGTAGGTCAGGCTATCCAATAGTAAGTTAGCATAGTCTATATCAGTCTGAACAGGGCATTAGGGCAGTATTCTGTCTATGATTAAGGCTCCAAAGGAGCTGAAACGCGTCAGACGCCCACCCCAGCCCCTTTTCTGCTGTCTATCATAGCCATTTGCCTTGTATATACATCTTAGAAGCTTTTATATTGTTGCTAATAAATCTTCACCTTTGCTTTGAGCTCCCTGTCCGGACTTTTCTTTGTTCTATATATATATATATATATATATATATATATATATATATATATATATATATATATACAGTGGATAGATGATAGATGGATGAGATATATATATAAAAATAAATAAACAAATCCAATTCTGTCTCTTGCACCGTTGAAAACCTGTTTTTCCTATTTTTTTTCAATTAGCACTTAGCTGTTCGTGCTCTTTTCACATTTTAATGTAAACCATCATTTATTTAGCAATAATGTAATAATATTGTTAAAACCTCACCTTTAAATTATGAATTGTTAATATAAATTAAATATTATCAACATACAGTTTATTACTAGAGATTGCAATTAATTTTGACATGCAAACCTTTTTTTAAGCATATTTTTATTGAGGTTTAAAGTGATGGTAAATCCTAGCATTTTTGAAATGCTAGGAGTTACCAGTGCTACAAATAAAGGGGACTTTCAGTCATGAAGTTTAAAATACTTCATGCTGAAAGTTCCTTTATTGGTCTAAAGTGTGTGCCACAATGAATGCCTCAGGCTGCCCACAGCAGAATGCTATTTTGTCAATGTTAGCCAATAGTGTTTTAGCAATACAGCATAATTCCAACTGGGACGCACTGCTATTGGCTAAGAGGTGGAAAGTCACCTTATTGAAAAAATTGTGTTATGCCGTGGGAGGCCTGAGGCGCTTTTCACAACATACGCTTCAGGCAAGTAATGGAATTTTCAGCATGAAGTATTTTATAAGCTTTATTTGTAGAACAGGCAAAGCCTAACGTTGCAGAAATGGTAGGATATTCCATCACTTTAAATCCATGTAATTACAGACATATTAATGAACAATCATGCAATTTTAGAGTACAGTAAACAAGAAGTGGCATTATTTAAATACAAATGCTAAGATATGGAAGTCTAAAGATTACAAAAGAAATAGGACCAACAAACTCATGTAAAATGCAATAATATAAATATATTTTTTTAAGTTAAGGAGCAAAGTCAAACTTGACCCTCTAGCAGCCTAAGAGCTATATAGGTATTGTTTCCTTCTACAACAAGGAACGTTGAGCACATCAGAGAGGGAAAGGACTATTGCAAGGGGTACAGTGTGTTATATAGATATTAAACACAACATGACAGATCAGTGTCATCTTTTGGTAGCATAATAATAACAATAATAGTATACCCCTTTAAATATCAGACCATACGTTTTCAAGATCAAGAATTAAAAAAAAACTTGATAGATGGAGATTTATAACAGATACTGGGTATAATGTGACAAAGCCTGCATAAATATTATGCACAATATATATATATATATATATATATATATATATATATATATATATATATATATATATATATATAATATAGAGTCATGAAAAGGCCAGCACATGCAATCAGCAGCTCACACACATTGGGATAGTTTGTGATCACCATATTGGAATTAATGTGCTTCATTATATCACCTTATTTGAAATAATCCTCTCTGACCCTCTATAAAGTCAGAATATGGGCTCTTGTAATGTCCATAGGACAGCCAGATCATTGAAAAGAGTTGGTGAAGACCATTAGTTAAAATAATCACAAATCAGATTACCAGAGGGTTTGATCGCACAGGAGAGCAATAAGTATCTAAAACATTTATTTGATCCACCCCAGTATTCACAGTCAGCTAATCTTATATAGTTCCAGGATAGCCTGTGTCGCAACCACTTGTCCGAAGCTATGTAGTCAAACAGCCATTATTGCCCAGCAGGAAAACCTTTGCTGCATCAGGGTCACAACCAATGAGTATTTCACAAGTAGTGCTGCAAAAGTAGGACTACCATCTCTGTTCCTCCCAAGGCCATCTAGGCAACAGACTGCAGTAATCTCTAGACCCTCATCGTATTTTGCATTCATTAGTAGTCCAGGTGCTTCCAGAATCTGTATATCCTCTGGCAGCTTTTCAAAGGCAAGTTGTTCTGCATGTTTCCACCAACCGAGAAGCTGCCGCAGGGGCACTGGGAATAGGCACACTGCCAGGGAAGGTAGCAGTAGAAATTCCACCTGCTGTTTCCTGCATGATTAGGCTATCACCCTGTCTGTAATACAGTGAAATATCCATATCTCTCACTCCTATGATTAGCTTTTGATTAGAGCTGGGTAGCAAAAACTCTAAAGTTTCTGCAATTGACTTTTCCAATTTCCGCAATGGCAATGCTTGCTTTAACTCATCTAGAAGTCCATGTTTATGTTTCTCATGACTACAAGTATAGCAAGAACATTGTTAGCAATTTCCATGAATTAAGTATATAAGTATCTATGCAAAATAACTGAATATCAGTGACACTGCATTGTTTTACCCTGATTACTAGGGAGCCTCCTCAGGCCAGTTCAAAAATATTTAAGTTTTCACAGTGGATGGGTCTAATATCTTTTGATAATTGATGAATTAACAACAGTCTGTTTGCAGCTACCAATTTTGCAACCATTTAAGGTGCTGCCCAGAAGCATGCCCTGTACAAACTTTTAAACAAATAAACTTAAGAGAAGTTGCATGAAATGATTGATTCCATAACTTAATATAATTGGCTATTGTAAAAAATAATACTACATTTGAATTAGGCAGTTTTCACAAATATATATTTTTTTCCATGAAATTCTATGAAAACACTTCTAAAAAAACTATTTAAATATCTAGCTATTCATCATAGTTTTAATATTTAAAATATTTTCATTTTTTGCTTAACTAGATATACTTTTTTTAATTCTATCATTCAAATGGTGGCTCTTCTTATGAAATGGAATTGGTTAGAAGACAAAGCCAAATTAACATAAAGTGGTGATAAAATAGAAAGAAAAGCAGTCTGCCAGGTACGAACAGCAGCTCAATAGCTTGTTCTATGGCCCAGTTGCCACCAGGGAGTAGCTTCTTTCTGCCCAATTGTGCTTTTCACAGAGGAAAACTTTCCTGTAGTATATCAGCCTGATCCCGCCGACATGGTAATTCCAGCCTGAAATACCAGGCAAATCTCATCTGAACAAGGAAAATGGCAACCCTAGATGATCATTTTTGCCTTCTCTGGGCTTTGTTGAGGTGCAGCCATTTCCCTCTAAGCACATTGGGCAAGGAGTCCACGTCTGGTTTTCCCCATCACCCTTAGGGAGACTATCCCCAGGGTCATATTACATATGCAAAACAGAAAGAGAATCAGTCTGCCAGGAACAAACAGCAGCTCAATAGCTTGTTCTATTGATAAAATGTTTTTGAATGGGAATTGTAAAAAAAAATCGATTTATTATATTCAACATTTTTTTTTTTAATAAAACCACTACTTATTTGCAAAATCGGTCTTTTGTTAAATTGGACAAGGAAAAAAGTATGCACACCTTCACAACTGCTGTCAAACATAAGTCACAGATGCTCATAGGACTTGGCTGTCACCATTTTTATAGGTATTGATTCTCAAAATGTATGAAGGACTGATGCTTTTGATTTTAATATTGCAAAAAAATGAATATTTTAATCAAGACTGTGCCTAATTAGTACTTATAACCCCACATCAATAACATTTTAGAAAACACTAAAAATGACAAAAGTGCCATTTTAATTCACTGTAGTAATTCATGACAGTATAAATACTCAAACTTAACTCACTGAATAGAGGTTAAACAGTTTAGTTAGCTGTTAGGGTCAGAAATCAGCTTAGGTAGAAAAACTAGACTCTATTCCATTAAACTTGTTATTGTTTTTTTTTTTATCTTCTTAACTAATTTTCTAATTCAAACATTTATATTATAACACTCATATATAAAAGTTTATATTTTTGGGGGGGCAGAGCTCCATATTGAGGACTGCAGAAAACGCTGTACAACACTGGCTATTGAAAGCCCATACACATCAAAAATAGTGTGATCAGAAGAGGAACCCTCTGTGATATAGCCACTACAACTCTGGATCCATCTGGACATAGAAACGGATCCCTGTAAAAAAAAAAAACACTAAAAAAAAAGACACAGAAGTGCTGGTCGCCATCTTGGAAACCCTGTGATGCAGTAATACCACCGGAGTAACTGCTTTAACTCACAGAGACCAGCGAATTACACCTTAGTGCCTTATCACAAGACATAAGGGTAAGACTTTGACCTCTCTCTGCCTGTTTGTGGGACACTCAGAAGCCTTAGGTCTTCATAAAAGGATCCCATATGAGTAACGCTGCAGGGTACTGATAATCAGCATAATAAAGTGAACCAGGACACAAATGTAATAAGTTATATTATAATATATAATACCGCACTGCCTCCATAACCCCAGCAAATAACAGGTGACAAGATTGCTTATGTTTTTCCAGTGACCCAATTAATCTGACTTTGCTTCACTGATCTCTATAAACAAATATCACCCTTACACTAGGTGCAGAGAATACACAGCCAAACGTCATACACTCAAAGCCTGACTCCAGCAAACTGAGACAATATTGAATATACAATAACTAAAGGATTAAATGCAATTATAACTGCAACTTCTGCAATCAGTACAGTATATAAGAAGACTTTACCAGTCAGAACTTTGATCTTCCTTTTCTTTTATTGTGGCCTAAGAACTTTCAGATATCTACAATATGGCTACTAAGAAAAATATAAAACCTACAAAATCTAACAGAACTCTTCAACCTAAAGGGCAATCAGTGAGTTCATTTTTAGTCCCTCAGAATAGAAAACAATAGAGGGTTTAAGCGCCAAAGGATGCATCTCCAAAACAACCAGCTTCCTCCCAAGACATCCACCCATCCTGAAAAGTCATCAGACGGCACAAGACCCCATGTAGAGAAGAGGAAAGAAACCTGAGATACTGTGCAATCTTCAAGACAAGTCCTTAAAGATGTGGACTCACAACACATAGGTACCCAAACCTCACCTTCATCAAAAGGAGAATATGTTGCAGATCCAGAAACTCCCTGAATACGAACATTCATCACTGTGAGTAACAATGTCCTCACTCCTACCATAATAATATGGACAAAAATACCAGATTAGGTTGAATCCTACAAATATACTCAGGATCTCTTTGTTGTAATATAAAGTTTACCTTTATTCTGATACTGTACTCTTTAAAAGTTGACAGAGGACTCTTCTTAGTAGCTAATTGGATGGCAAAGATAAATTATTCAGCGTATCTAAACTAAACATCTAAAGATAGCCTAAGATTAAGTCTCTCTAAGATTCCCCCTAGTATTGCATTGTATACTATGTTGGTTGATAGATATATATTGTTCAAAAGTTTTAAGTTTATTCTATTTATACTGTTTACTTATGTTCTTAGCAAATGTTTTGTATTACTCAGTTTCATAAGACATTCACAGTACACAAATCTTATACCTATACTATTATGCTTCAATCTCATACGAAAGATACCCAATAAATGCAATAAATCATGCCACGTAATGTCTGTTAAATAAAGGGTTTAATTTACCCAACAAGCATTCTATGGCACTATTAGACTTGCACAAACAGCAAGCAAACATATTGTTTTTACAAGAGACACATTTTCAAAGACACCAAGAGCCAAAATACTTAGGCCCCCAATACACACAACATTTCCATAATTCATATTCTCAAAAAAAGGGGGGGGAAAAAGGGGGGGGGGTGAACATTTTATTCCATAAAAATACTGCATTCCAACATATACAAACTACTAAGGATACAGATTGGAGATTTTTAGGTGTTTTTTGATTATTGTACAGAACCCCAATCACGTTTATCAACATATATGCCCCAAATGTCAAACACATTCCATTTTTTCATAAGATGTTTCAGAAAATGATAGATATGGCAAATAAATACTGCCAGAATTATGTATGTCACAATTACTGTATTGTTAATATCATACATCATATGTACTATTGGTGAATTGAATTATACTACCAAGTTTGTCAATGTTTTGTATTATTTAAATAAAGAACATTTTCAAAATAAATAAATAAAAGTTTATATTTTTTTTGTATTTACAAAATTTCCCATTAAAGTATTTGAGTGGATTTATGTTGATACACAATTTGATAAGCTTTCCCCCCCCCCATTGGGGAATCCTTTTATTGAGTGTTGTAAGCTCTGAAAATTGATTAACTGCCTTCCTCTCCCAGCTGTACACATTTAAACATGTTCCCGTACTGCTGAGCGACACTGGAGGAAATCTCGGAGTTCAGCTGACTTTCTTCACTACAAGTTTATCCTGAACTCCTACTATTCTGCCCTTAATCTCTATAAGCAACAATACTTCTCTAATCTCATCTCTACTCTTTCATCTAACCCAAAACGTCTGTTCTCCACGTTCAATACTCTTCTCCGCCCAACCTCACCTCCTAATACAACCTCTTTCTCAGCTCAAGATTTTGCCAGCCACTTCAATAACAAAATTGACTCCATCAGAAGTTAAATCAGCTCTTAACATACTACCAATCTCCCACCCCCTCAAAAGCTCACAATCATCCAAAACCCAAATATCCAAAAATGCAGCTCTTTTGCCGCTGTTAACAAGGATAACGTTTCTGCCCTTATACTGTCCTCCCACCTCACTACCTGTCCCCTCAACCCCATCCCCTCACAGCTACTCCCCTCCCTCTCTTCTACCCTCACCCCCATACTCACTCACATTTTCAACCTCTCCCTCAGCACTGATATATTTCCCTCATCTCTAAAACATGCACTGGTCACACGTATCCTCAAAAAACCTTCCCTCGATCCAACCTCCCCATCCAACTACCACCCTATATCCCTACTCCCTCTTGCCTCAAAGCTCCTCGAAAAGCTAGTATACGCACGTCTATCCCATTTCCTTACACTAAACTCTCTTCTTGACCCACTGCAATCTGGATTTCATCCCCATCACTCTACAGAGACAGCAATGGTCAAGGTTACGAACGACCTACTTACAGCAAAATCCAAAGGCCCCTTCTCTCTGCTTATCCTCCTTGACCTGTCTGCAGCCTTTGACACTGTTGACCACCCTCTTCTGCTCCAAACCCTCCAATCCTTCAGCATCTGGACACAGCTCTCTCGTGGTTCTCTTGCTATCTGACTAACCGTGCTAATGTAGCCTTCTCCGGAGCATCCTCTGCCCCGTTACCACTTTCTGTTGGGGTACCTCAAGGCTCTGTCCTCGGTCCCCTTCTCTTTTAAATCTACACGTCATCATTAGGTTCCTTAATAAAGTCCTATGGGTTTCAATATCATTTGTATGCCGATGACACCCAAATCTATCTCTCTGCACCAGACCTACCTCCTTCCTTACTAACCCATGTCACTAACTGTCTTTCTCATATCTCATCTTGGATGTCCTCTCACTACCTTAAGCTAAATCTCTCCAAAACTGAACTCCTTATTTTTCCCCCTTCTTCCAATGTCTCCACCTCCAAAATTTCTATAACTGTTGATAATTCCATCATTACTCCTACCCCGCATGCCCGATGTCTTGGGGTCACACTTGACTCAGATCTTTCCTTCACTCCTCACATTCAGTCCTTGGCTAAAGCCTGCCACTTCCACCTTAAAAACATCTCTAAAATTAAACATTTCCTTACACAAGATACAACTAAGATTTTAATCCACTCTCTCATCCTTTCTCGCCTCGACTACTGCAATTCCATCCTCTCTGGTCTACCTAGCTGCTGGATAGCTCCTTTACAATCCATTATTATTGCCTCTGCCAGGCTCATCTTCCTTACTCGTCGCTCTTCATCTGCTGCACCTCTCTGCCAATACCGTCACTGGCTTCCTCTTGCCTCTAGGATTAAACACAAAATCTTCACTCTGACATACAAAGTTCTCAACTGCATTGCTCCCCCCTACATTTCAGAACTTGTCTCCAGATACTCTCCCTCCCGTCCCCTTTGATCAGGATCTCCTCCTCTCTTGTTACTTTCTCACATTCCCATCTACAAGACTTCTCCAGACTGGCCTCCATCTTGTGAATCTCCCTGCCTCGCTCCACAAGACTCTCCCCTAGTTTTAACAGCTTCAAGCGCTCCCTAAAAACTCAACTATTCAGGGATGCATACAACCAACACTAACCTTTCCTAACTCCATTGCTTTCCCCTTGAACCCATTAGAATGTAAGCCTATGAGCCCAGCTGTTTGCAGATCGCCTTCATAAGAGCCGACTGCAACAGTGAAACTCTCGGCAAGGCCCTCTACCCACTTGATCCCTGCAAAAGCTATCCTGTATACCGACTATGTTTACAGCGCTGTGGTATCTGTTGGCGCTCTACAAATACCTGATAATAATAATAAAAACATGTTGGTATGCAAGCCTGTGTTATGGAGAGGGTTAATGTGCTAACAACATTTTAATATTGCTAAAACATTAACACTGTTATGACAGCTCTATTTTCATGCAAACATGTCCACGCTATGGGACATTGGTGTTATTCATTGCAGTTTATTAATAGATACCTACATGAAATATGTTGCACATGAGATTACTGACTGTTTTGACTTTCCTTGATATTTGGAACAGTGAAAGGTAAGACCATACCATGTATATAATGTACAGTAGTACAATATCTGAAGGTGGCATTATTGTCAAAGCTAGATACAGAAACGATTTATTACACGATTGATCTTGCAAAAAATAAATAAATAAAATGGAAAAAAATAAGCACATTTTTACATTTTTTCACAATGGGTTCGCTCAATTTAAGGGTGTTATAGCTAATGGTCTACAAAGATTTAAAGATTATGTGTCACTTAAAAGATGACATTTTAGCAGAGCATTGAAGATTCAAGCTGTGAGCAAACACAATGTATCTTTGTGCTATCAAAGACTATGGAAGGAATAGAGATGTCAGTTGAGTCACAGTTCAGTAGATTCACATGTCCTTTGTAAATTATCTGAGCCATTTTGCAGCCTTCATAGCATCACATGTTGTATAGACATAGCTGTGACTAATAAATTAGGTGCAGATGAGGCTGCTATGGAACCAACTATGTTAGAAGCATCCACACATGGCATTAGATTTTAGGCAGAGATGCATTATAAGGTTGTATAACAAGCTACTGTTCTGTCATTGGATGACGTTCATTTATTTTGTTTAATTTGCTTCTATGTATTCTTGGAATATAAGGCTATATAGACAAAGAACATTGCTATTCAAAATCCCCCCCCAGTAATATTTCAGTGGTACTTAGCCTCTTATCTCTATGCTTAGAGAGAGAGCTCAGAAGCTGATAAACCTTAAAGGGACACTCAAGACAAAATTAAAGTTTATGGTTCAGATAGAGCATGCTGTTTAAAACAAATTTCCAATTTACTTCCATTAACAAAATATGCACTGTCTTTTTATATTTACACTTTTTGAGTCACCAGATCCTACTGAGCATGTGCAAGAATTCACAGCATATACATATATGCATTTGTGATTGGCTGATGGCTGTCACATGATACAGAGGGAGGGGAAATAGACATAGCTTTGAAATTTGTTAGAAAAAAAAATCTACTACTCATTTGAAGTTCAAGCTAAGTGCTATTGTATTGTCTTTTTATCATTAATTTGTTGATTATGCAAATCTATTGTATTTACTGGTCCTTTAAAGGGGCAGTCTATACCAGAATTTTAAATTTTTTTAAAAGATAGATAATACCTTTATTACCCATTCCCCAGTTTTGCACAACCAACATGGTTATATTAATGCATTGTGTTTAAAGATACCCTTGTATCTAAGCATCTGCAGACTGCCCCCTTATCTAAGTGCTTTTGACAGACATGCAGTTTAGCCAATCAGTGCAGACTCCTAAATAACTACACGGGAGTGAGCTCAATGTTATATATATATATGACACACATGAACTAGTACTGTCTAACTGTGAAAAACTTTCAAAATGCTCTGAGCTAGGAGGCGGTTTTCAATGGTTTAGAAATCAGTTTTAGCCTACCTAGGTTTAGCTTTTCAAAAATACCACCAAGGGAACAAAGCAAATTTAATGATAAAAGTCAATTGGAAAGTTATTTAAAATTGCATGCACTATCTGAATCATGACAGTTTAATTTTGACTAGACTGTCCCTTTAACTACCCTTCATAATATTAGACCATGGACTCCAACATTTTATTAGCGGAACATTGTGGTATTTTTTTTTTCTCTTTGTTTCATCAAAAAGGGAGTTTTGCATTTTTTTAAATCCGTGCTCTCATCCAAAATTCACCAACAGTTTCTTGCCAAGCAAGTAGAGAACTTTTACCTCCACCAGTAGTGCTGTGGGACATGCCCTTGTCAACCAATGATCATCGGTACACAGCTGATATTGCTGTGCTAGCTGCAGTTTAGGCCCTGCACAATCTCCAGAATAAAGTTATGAGTATCTTTATCTTGTTATACACAACTATGCCTGCAAATGCACACTGTGATGTAGCTATAAAATAGATCATTGTTATGTTGCAATAAACAGACACCCTGAGAAACAAGTGAAAGAGGATAGGGCAAGGTTAAAGGGTACAGAGCACGTTAGATTTTAGGACTTTCTATAGCTAAATTTACAAATCACATGGGTGATTATAAGGTGATTATTCAGTTGAGACTTCATATCTCTGGATTAATCTGTAATAAACGCTGTAGCATTATTTCCCCTAAAATTAGAGTATTTTTAAGTAAGACTATTCAGAGATTGAAAATTCCCAAAAGTTTTAATTATTCTTAGGACCATTACAATTACTTATTTGATTTTTTTTCTGTACTCTGTCACCCTTTTTTCTCAATCATTGTTTCATGTAATGTAAACCACACAAGTCTTTACATGTAGTCAACAGTCTTCTGAGACTCTAGATCAGTGATGCTCACCACAAGTGTGTGCGTATATCATTGTAATTATAACTATCACTTAATTGTGAGATGAACATTTTTCACAGATTCATTGTGAGTTTCAGTGACTGTTATTAACTGAAAAAACACTCCCTTCTACTAGACAAAAAAAATCACATATAATTCCCACTGGTAGAATGTAAGAACTGTAACAAACACACTCAATGGTATGTGTATGTATGTTTATACAATATATATATACTAGTCCTAAAGCCCGTTCACACGGGCCATTTTTTGCAGTACAGTGGTCCCACCCCTGGCGTTCTCTCCCTCCCACTCTCTTTTGCTTTCTCTCTCTCCCCCCTCTCTTTTGCGCTCTCTCCCCCTCTCTCCATCTCCCCCTCTCTCTCTCTCTCGCTCCCCTCTCTCTCTCCCCCCTCTCTCTCTCTCTCTTTCTCTCTCTCCCCCCTTTCTCTCTCTCTCTCTCCTCTCTCCCCTCTCTCTCTCTCTCCCCTCTCTCTATCTCACCCCTCTCTCTATCTCACCCCTCTCTCTCTCTCCCCTCTCTCTCTCCCCTCTCTCTATCTCCCCTCTATCTCTCTCTCCCCCCCCTCTCTCTCTCTCGCCTCTCTCTTTCTCTCTCCCCTCTCTCTGTCTCTCTCCCCTCTATCTCTCTCCCCTCTATCTCTCTCTCTCTCCCCCCCTCTCTCTCTCTCCCCCCTCTCTCTCTCTCCCCTCTCTCTCTCTCTCTCCCTCCCCTCTCTCCCTCCCTCTCTCCCCCCCTCTCCCCTCTCTCTCTCCCCTCTCTCTCTCTCTCTCTCTCTCTCCCCCTCTCTTTCAATCTCCCCCTCTCTTTCTCTCTCCCCCTCTCTCTCTCCCCCCCCTCTCTCTCTCTCTCCCCCCCCCCCCTCTCTCTCTCTCTCTCCCCCCCCTCTCTCTCTCCCCTCTCTCTCTCTCCCCCTCTCTCTCTCTCCCCCTCTTCTCTCTCTCTTTCTCCCCCCTCTCTCTCTCTCTCTCTCTCCCCCCTCTGTCTCTCCTCTCTCTCTCTTGCCCCTCTATCTCTCCCCCCCTCTCTCTCTCCCCCCTCTCTCTCCCCTCTCTCTCTCCACCCTCTCTCTCCCCTCTCTCTGTGTCTCTCCTCTCTCTCTATCTCTCTCCCCTCTCTCTCTCCCCTCCCCCCTCTCTCTCTCTCTCCCCCTCTCTCTCTCATTCTCTCTCTCCTCTCTCTCTCTCTCTCTCCCTCTCCCCCCTCTCTCTCTGTCTCTCTCTCTCCCGCTCCCCCCTCTCTCTTTCCCCTCTCTCTCTCCCCCTTTAACTCCCCCCTCTTTCTCCCCCCTCTCTCTCCCCACATCTCCCCCCCTCTCTCCCCTCTCCCCCCTCTCTCCACATCTCCCCCCTCTCTCCACATCTCCCCACATCTCTCCCCTTTCTCCACATCTCCCCCCTCTCTCCACATCTCCCCCCTATCCACATCTCCCCCTCCCTCACTCCACATCTCCCCCCTCTCTCCACATCTCCCCCCTCTCTCCACATCTCCCCACATCTCTCCCCTCTCTCCACATCTCCCCCCTCACTCCACATCTCCCCCCCTCTCCCCACATCCCTCCACCCTCTCTTGAGCTGTTTGAGCTCTCTTCACGGGCCTTCACGCTAGGCTCCGCCCCCTTCACGGGCCTTCGCGTTAGGCCCCGCCCCTCCACGCTCGGCCACGCTCACTTTTGCTCGGCGCAGTCGGCAGAACAGGTAGGGACTTAGGCCAGTGTGTTTGTCCGCGTGCTGTCTCTACTGCGCATGACAGCTTCGGACAAACATACTTGGCCTTTTATAGTATAGGATATATATATATATATATATATATATATATACGCATTTATTAATTTACTTATTAATTACAGTAACTCACAAAAGGGAGTACACCCCTCACATTTTTGTAAATATTTTATTATATATTTTCATGTGACAACACTGAAGAATTTACACTTTGCTACAATTTAAAGTAGTGAGTGTACAGCTTGTGTAACAGTGTAAATTTGCTGTCTCCTTAAAATAACTCAACACACAGCCATTAATGTCTAAACCGTTGGCAACAAAATTGAGTACACCCCTAAGTGGAAATGTCCAAGTTGTGCCCAATAAGCCATTTTCCATTCCCGGTGTCATGTGACTCGTTAGTGTTACAAGGTCTCAGGTTTGAATGGGGATCAGGTGTGTTAAATTATGTGTTATCGCTCTCACACTCTCTCATACCGGTCACTGGAAGTTCAACATGGCATCTCTCTGAGGATCTAAAAAAAAGAATTGTTGCTCTACATAAAGAATGCCTAGGCTATAAGAAGCTTGTCAATACCCTGAAACTGAGCTGCAGCATGGTGGGCAAGACCATACAGTGGTTTCACAGGACAGGCTTCACTCAGAACAGGTCTCGCCATGGTCAACCAAAGAGGTTGAGTGCACATGCTCAGTGTCATATCTAGAGGTTGTCTTTGGGAAATAGACGTATGAGTGCTGCCAGCATTGCTGCAGAGGTTGAAGGGGTGGGGGGTCAGTCTGTCAGTGCTCAGACCATACGCCGCACACTGCATCAAATTGGTCTGCATGGCTGTCGTCCCAGAAGGAAGCCTCTTCTAAAGATGATGCACAAGAAAGCCTGCAAACAGTTTGCTGAAGACAAGCAGACTAAGGGCATGGATTACTGGAACCATATCCTGTAGTTCGATGAGACCAAGATTAACTTATTTGGTTCAGATGGTGTCAAGCATGTGTGGCGGCAACCAGGTGAGGAGTATAAAGACAAGTGTGTCTTGCCTACAGTCAAGCATGGTGGTGAGAGTGTCATGGTTTGGGCCTGCATGAGTGCTGCAGGCACTAGGGAGCTACAGTTCATTGAGGGAACCATGAATGCCAACATGTACTGTGACATACTGAAGCAGAGCATGATCCCCTGCCTTCGAAGACTGGGCCGCAGGGCAGTATTCCAACATAATAACGACCCCAAACAGACCTCCAAGACAACCACTACCTTACTAAAGAAGCTGAGGGTAAAGGTGATGGACTGGCCAAGCATGTCTCCAGACCTAAACCCTATTGAGCATCTGTGGGGCATCCTCAAATGGAAGGGGGGGGGGGGAGCGCAAGGTCTCTACCATCCACCAGATCCGTGATGTCGTCATGGAGGAATGGAAGAGGACTCCAGTGGCAACCTGTGAAGCTCTGGTGAACTCCATGCCCAAGAGGGTTAAGGCGGTCCTGGAAAATAATGGTGGCCACACAAAATATTGACACTTTGGGCCCAATGTGGACATTTCCACTTAGGAGTGTACTCACTTTTGTGGCCAATGGTTTAGACATTAATAGCTGTGTGTTGAGTTATTTTGAGGGGACAGCAAATTAACACTGTTATACAGGCTGTACACTCGCTACGTTACATTGTAGCAAAGTGTAATTTCTTCAGTGTTGAAACATGAAAAGATATAATAAAATATTTACAAAAATGTGAGGGGTGTATTCACATTTGTGAGATACAGTACATTTTGATCTTGAAGAGGGGGGTTTACTAAATAATATTGTATCACTATTCTTTTTCTGTTGTTGTCTGTGTGTTTTGCAGTTCTTACATAATATCACTGGGGTTCAAGTTTGATATATTCCAGTGCAGGGCAGTGTTTTTTTTTATTAATCAATAAAAGTAATTGAAGGTCACAATGAATCTGTGAATTTTGTTCATCTTATAAAAAAGATAGTATTATCACAAGATTTAGAAGAAAAACAAGAGAACACAAACCTCATTCAATATAGCAGTTTATTCGGGGTAGATGTTTACTCCCACAATATCCTGCTCTAAGTAGAGACACAAAAAGTAAGACATAAAAGCATATAACCACTTTTTGGTCACTCATTCTGGATGAGGAACCTCAATGTAGTGACATGCTTTTACATTTTTAAGTTTTGTAAGTGTCTGTCACTCTATGGGTGTATATTGAGAGAATAAATGGCTACCTTGAATTGATTTTGCTCTCTTGTTTTTCTTCTCGTTCAGGTCTCTTATGCATCAGAGAATAATAATTTCATAATGATTTCATATAACTATGTGGTACTATGACATATTTCTTCAATATATATTTTGGAAGAAAGCTGAGACGAGATATGGGTAAAGAAAAATGTTTCATATTTAACTTTTATTGAAGGCTAAATTGTTTGTATGGCTATTGCAAAGGTGTAATACACATTATGCCAGGTATTTTTGGGAAAAAAAAGAATGAATAAAACATAAAAGCTATACTTTACTTCTGCTAAGTGTATCATGTGAGCTTTGTGAAAATATTCTACAGAACAAAGTGTATTGAAACCCTAGCAGTTACCAGAAAGATAAATTCAGAAGTACACATACTTTTGTGGTTTTTTTTTTTATTATTCAGTCATTATTGTAATTATATCATCTGCTGCCAATAAGTTTGTAATACTGTGATAAAGACTCTAGGTTTTCTATAAGAGTGTGACAAGCATTTGGTCCAGGTGGGTGAATGATAAAAAGGTATGAGTTATACAGGACTAAAAAGAGATACCTTGTGTTGATTGTTTTTTTATTTAAATCTCTCATGAGAATTAAAAATCTAGAATGCTCCTCAGAGAGATACTAGTGAGAGTGTATTAATATCTCCAACCCAATTACACAATGCATATTTGTGTAAACTCTTGATTTACAAATAGTTTGCCTGGGGACAGTGGTAGTTCTGGAGCTTTAAATGGGGGGGGGGGGGGGGGTCTAACAAAGTTGGTAAAATAGTTGAAAGACACAGCACACATAATACATGGGCATGTTCCTTCCATTAACAAATATAAATGTGTGAGGTGTCCAATATATCATATATCGCACAATAAACAAGGACTACTGGCAATGTGGAAAACAATAATTACAACAGAAATGTAAAATATAATATAAAGAATATATGTCTATTATGGGTAAGTGATGTCATGGGATAAAATAAAAGGAGATTCCAGGGGCTGGTCATGGGCATTCTAAAGGTTAAGTTGGGATTTCTTACCTATATATCCAAGTAGCATATGTAATTCATGAAGACTCTATTTCCTTGTGAATTATCTTGTCTTGAGGTTGTCTCGCTATTTTGAAAGCTGACAGCTAACAATGGTGCCTTGATTTTCTTTTTCTATTCTTTATCTGTGTTGAAGTTTTCTTTTTTGGTATTTGTTGAAGTGGATTATTTTATAAATAAAGGGATTTAAATTAGTTTTCTATGTAAGGTTTTGAAGATGTGTTTTGTGATGTCAGTATCCTTTACAATACACCAAGAACTAAACAGTTACAAGATATATTCAGCTTGATTTCTTACAAAGGAGCTTAACTTGAAGTTCACAGCTGTGATGAAGGTAGGATACATATCTTTTTGAATATAATAATTTTTGTAGCTATGATGCAGTAGCAGGTTTTTATTTTAACAATTTTTTTAAGTTTCACTAATGTTTTTTTTTGTGTCTTTTTAAATTGTATCTAGACCAATAAGTGCTTAGCAAATTGACATGACTGTACAGTAATTCAGAGGCTTTATTATCTGAGCCATAGCCACCAATAAAAACATCCTCCATCTTTCCTTGTTGCCAAGGTAACTAGTGTGTGGTATCATTTTAGTCTGTAATCACTGAAACACAAAGGTATATGTAAAGTAGCTCTTTAGTAAAATGTGAGTGGCATTTTTATATCAGTGTGGTGTGTTTAATTAAGTGCATGCTCTTAGCAAAAGCATTACCAAGCATGGATTGTTGCACTTCATTTCAAAACTACCATACATACATATTAGCATTGCAGCGATCACTGACAGAAATGTTACAATGCATAGGCGGTAACACTTCACTAACTTTCTTGACAGCAGGAAGACTAGAGAATGAAGATGTTTATCGTTGAAGCCTATGATTTTGGTGAGGCAGTGTCTGGTTGGCTTTATCATCTCAGCTTACAAAAAAAGAAAATGCATAAAGTTTTTGTTTCCTACAGAAAGCAGTGGTTTCTGCTTTAAAGAATAGAAAACATAAAACAATGCTGTTTAAATTACAATGCACTGAAGCTTGGACTAGATGCAATAAAGTTAATTATCTCCTTCCATGACCCTTTAATTTTTCAACACCACTGTTAGAAACTCACTCACAAACCTCATAAAATGTGAAGTTACTAAACAAGGGTACCTAGAACCTTAAAGATACATAATTTTTTAAGGAAAATAATAAATGTTCCTGTGCTTAAAAAAAATATAATATGTTTTCTTATGCATTATGAGACATGTTACTGTCCACCAATAAAACCTTATTGCTTATATTTACCTCTCAACATTTCCCAGAGGTCCTCTGGGATTCAGGAGGTTGAAAAGAGCACGTCATCATTTGTTGGACAGATTTGTGTTGAGAGGGGAGTAGTGTGAATGATAATGGGTGTGTTTGGGCAGTTGGTGGGTGTGTCTGGGTGGCACATGGGTGTGGATAATATAGTCCCTTAAAACTGGTCGCGCGAATGAATGGGTGGGCATTATACACTCTGATGAGTGTGTAATGATACATACGGGCAAGTGGATCCACAGATCCGCTGCCCGTGTATAGCGAAGGCGGGCGGACAGCTTTGTGAGTTGAGACGCTGTCCGCCCACCGGTTAGTACATGGAGCTCTAAGAGATTTAAATTAAACTGTATTTACTGTATTGATGAGTTATTATGACAGCTTTTCTCATATATATATATATATATATATATATATATATATATATATATATATATACACACAGTATCTCAAAAAAGTGAGTACATCCCTCACATTTTTGTAAATATTTTATTATATCTTTTCATGTGACAACACTGGAGAAATGACACTTTGCTACAATGTAAAGTATTGAGTGTACAGCCTGTATAACAGTGTAAATTTGCTGTCCCCTCAAAATAACTCAACACACAGCTATTAATGTCTAAACCGTTGGCAACAAAAGTGAGTACACCCCTAAGTGGAACTGTCCAAATTGGGCCCAAAGTGTCAATATTTTGTGTGGCCACCATTATTTTCCAGGACTGCCTTAACCCTCTTGGGCATGGAGTTCACCAGAGCTTCACAGGTTACCACTGGAGTCCTCTTCCACTCCTCTATGACGACTTCACAGAGCTGGTGGATGTTAGAGAAGTTGTGCTCCCCCCCTTCCAATCCCACAGATGCTCAATAGGGTTTAGGTCTGGAGACATACTTGGCCAGTCCATCACCTTTACCCTCAGCTTCTTTAGCAAGACAGTGGTCATCTTGGAGGTGTATTTGGGGTCGTTATCATGTTGGAATACTGCCCTGTGGCCCAGTCTCTGAAGGGAGGGGATCATACTCTGCTTCAGTATGTCACAGTACATGTTGGCATTCATGGTTTCCTCAATGAACTGTAGCTCTCTAGTGCCAGCAGCACTCATGCAGGCCCAGATCATGACACTCAGACCACCATGCTTAAATTTTAATAGAAAATACATTTATTTAGTTCTATATATAAAATCCTTTTAATAAAGTAACCCTCAGCCATAGCGTCAAATAATGAAGTAATCGTCACATGGACATGTTTTGTCTAAAGATATAATGTAACTTAAAAGTCAGTTTAAAATCTAATTTTATATTTTTATTTACCCTTGGTTTAACATAAATATAAAGATGTTTTATACAATTTGCACACATATGTGGAAATCATTAAAATTGACGAGAAAGAGAGACAGCTCAAATGTTTAAATTGGCAAATCATTAAATTAAATGATCCCAGAGAGTCAGGAGATTTCTTTTTCACCAAATTCAGTATGGTTCTTCTTTAATGAGGACCTAACAGGTCATTTGTCTTCACATATACACAGATATTACCCAGACTCCTCATTCATATGACATATACATTAATTCTCTTCATTGTCCATCCTATAATCACCTAGATGGAAATTTAGTTTTCTGAATTTCATGTGTGAACGGTTACACTAGGCTAAAGGAATTGTCACTCAAAAAAATAATATAAAAAATTGATACCAGAATGAATCTTTTTAATAGGGTGCAAAATTTAGTGAATGGTTTATAGATGGTAAGTAGTTTTAGGAGACTGGACATAAATTAGTAAAAATCATTTTAGACATTAATGATCACACACACACACATGGGTCTGAAATACGTATTGAATTATTTTTAAAATAGATATATTAATTAACTAGGCAGAAAGATAAATAGATAGATAGATAGATAGATCATAGATGATAGATTATAGATAGATGATAGATGATTGATAGATGGTAGATGATTTTAAATAGATAATAGAAGATACATGATAGAAGACAGATGATTTATAGATAGATATATAGATAGATAGTAGATTATATAAATAGATGATAGAAGATATTATTATTATCAGATATTTGTAGAACGCCAACAGATTTCGCAGTGCTAAGATAGAAGATAGTTAGATAGTTAGATGATAGATTGATAGATAGAAAGATAGATTATATTAAATAGATGGTAGAAGATAGATAATAGAAGATAGATAGATAAATAAATAAGTAAATAAATAGATTATATAAAATAGATTATAGATGATAGATAGATAGATAGATAGATAGATAGATAGATATGGTAAACCTTCCATAGAATTAAAAGTATTTTCAGATTGCTCAGAATTCATACAACACTCACTAACTTCTGTATTTATAGGCACATCCTTAGAGTTTAGAACAAGGGTAAAGATAGCATATGTAAAGGGAAAAGCACTTGCCTACACATACCAGTATTGCTTTAGGGAATGACAATGGTTCAGCAACATTTTAGAAACCTTGTTATTGTTATCCCACCACCATTGCCTTAGGGGAGATATAATGAAGCAGGGTTAACCTCTATATCGTTATTTTCTGCAAATTGATTTGCTCTATACATCAGCCATAGTTCTGTCCAGGACTGCAGGTCTCAAATTTTGCTGCCTCTTTGTTCTTTATAAAAAATGACAAAGTTACCTTAATTTGTGCAGCGATCAGCTGCATGACTGTGCACTTAATAAATGTTAGGTGACTCATTTTGCTGACTTATAACTGTTTATGTTTTTTTTCTTGTTTTCTTTTAGCAGTTTTTTGTTGCTCTGAGCATTTTTTTGAAGCCAGTTATTGAATATATTTTTTTCCCCAAAGCGTTTAAATTAGATAAAAATATGATAAATAATTTAAGAATTTCATCCCATGCGTCATTTGTTTTGGACAATATTTCAGTAACACTTCATGCTACAGGTTGAGCTAAAGCGATCATGTTTAAGAGACTTAAAAATCTACTAAAAAAAAGTGTTTTACAAAAAGACACACCATCCATATCTTAGCTACTGATTTATAAAAACACAAAAACACAGTTTAATTGAATAAATGGTAAATGTTTAACGGGATAGTCTAGTCAAAATTAAACTGTCAGGATTCACACAGAGCAGGCAATTTTAAGCAACTTTCTTTTTTACTCCTATTGTCAATTTTCATAGTTCTCTTGGTATCTTTATTTGAAAAAGCAAGAATGTAAGCATAGGTGCTGGCCCATTTTTGGTTCAGACCTGGGTAGTGGGTAGCACTTTCTGATTGGTGTCTAAATGTAGCCATCAATCAGCAAACTCTACCCAGGTGCTGAACCAAAAATGGGCTGGCTCCTAAGTTTACATTAAAATAAAGATACAAAGAGAATGAGGAAAATTTGATATAGGAGTAAATTAGAAAGTTGCTTAAATTTGCATGCTCTATCTGAATCATGAAAGTTTAATTTTTACTAGACTATTCATTTAATTTGTATGTGCTCTTTCAAGATCATCTGTCAGTATCCCTTTAAAGGGACATTGTACACTAAATTTTTATTTGCATAAATGTTTTGTAGATGATCCATTACAAAATCGGAGTATTGGACAAATGACTGGGTTCTAAATATTAACACTGCAAAGTGTAAAATTATGCATTTAGGAAAGAAAGATCAAAACATTAATTACAGACTCAAAAGAACTTTACTGACTGTTACAAATGAGGAATGGGACTTGGGAATTATTATTTAAGATGATTTAAAATTTAGTAAGGCTAGTAGAATGCTTGGCTGTATATGTAGAGGTATTTGCAGCAGAAATAGTAAGGTTCTTATGCCACTTTACAGATCATTAGTTAGACCTCATCTTGAGTATTGTGTGCAGTTCTGGAGGCCAAATCTACAGAAGGATATAAACAAACTGGAATATGTGCAAAGGAGAACTACCAAAATGGTTCATGGTCTAAAAAATAAAATGTACCAGGAGTAGGGTTGCCACCTCAGCCATGTTTTCCAGGACACTTATGAGTTACACATGCTGCAGGGTGTGCAGGGAGGAACATGTATTGTGTTTCTGGACAGCACTATTCATATTCCTCCCTGCACACCCTGCAGCATGTGTAACTTATAAGTGTTCTGTATTTTAAGAGACGGGTGGCAACCTTAACCAGGAGGGGCTCAAAGACCTAAATATATATAGCTTAGAGTAGAGACAGGAAAGAGGTGATATGATAGCAACTTTCAAGTATATTAAAGGGCTTAGTAAAGCTAAGGCTGTGAGTGTGGGTTATAAAATATAGGATATGGGAATGTAGAGTTAGAAATGTAATTAACATACAGCTAGATTACGAGTTTTGAGCGCTATAGGGAAATTAACGACTGCCACAAAAGCGACGTTAATTCACCTCCCTATAGGGCTGCTATTACAAGTTTGTAAAAAATAGGCTTGTGAGGGCAATATTGTTGCGTTGAGCTCCATACCGCACCGAAATACAAGCGCTGCTTTGACGTGCACGATTTCCCCATAGACATCAATGGGGAGAGCCGGCAAAAAAGAAGCCTAACACCTGCGATTGCGGAAACAAAAGCTCCGTTACGCAGCCATATTGATATCTATGGGGAAAGAAAAAGTTATGTTTAAACCTGACACCCTAACATAAAAACCACGTCTAAACACCCCTAATCTGCTGCCCCTAACATCGCCGCCACCTACATTACAGTTATTAACCACTAATCTGCCACCCTTAACATCACTGCCACCTAAATAAAACTAAATTACCCCTAATCTGCCGCCCTTAACATCGCCGCCACCTACATTACAGTTATTAACCCATAATCTGCTGCCCCCAATGTCGACGCTACTATACTACAGGGAGTGCAGAATTATTAGGCAAATGAGTATTTTGACCACATCATCCTCTTTATGCATGTTGTCTTACTCCAAGCTGTATAGGCTCGAAAGCCTACTACCAATTAAGCATATTAGGTGATGTGCATCTCTGTAATGAAAAGGGGTGTGGTCTAATGACATCAACACCCTATATCAGGTGTGCATAATTATTAGGCAACTTCCTTTCCTTTGGCAAAATGGGTCAAAAGAAGGACTTGACAGGCTCAGAAAAGTCAAAAATAGTGAGATATCTTGCAGAGGGATGCAGCACTCTTAAAATTGCAAAGCTTCTGAAGCATGATCATCGAACAATCAAGCGTTTCATTCAAAATAGTCAAGAGGGTCGCAAGAAGCGTGTGGAAAAACCAAGGCGCAAAATAACTGCCCATGAACTGAGAAAAGTCAAGCGTGCAGCTGCCAAGATGCCACTTGCCACCAGTTTGGCCATATTTCAGAGCTGCAACATCACTGGAGTGCCCAAAAGCACAAGGTGTGCAATACTCAGAGACATGGCCAAGGTAAGAAAGGCTGAAAGACGACCACCACTGAACAAGACACACAAGCTGAAACGTCAAGACTGGGCCAAGAAATATCTCAAGACTGATTTTTCTAAGGTTTTATGGACTGATGAAATGAGAGTGAGTCTTGATGGGCCAGATGGATGGGCCCATGGCTGGATTGGTAAAGGGCAGAGAGCTCCAGTCCGACTCAGACGCCAGCAAGGTGGAGGTGGAGTACTGGTTTGGGCTGGTATCATCAAAGATGAGCTTGTGGGGCCTTTTCGGGTTGAGGATGGAGTCAAGCTCAACTCCCAGTCCTACTGCCAGTTTCTGGAAGACACCTTCAAGCAGTGGTACAGGAAGAAGTCTGCATCCTTCAAGAAAAACATGATTTTCATGCAGGACAATGCTCCATCACACGCGTCCAAGTACTCCACAGCGTGGCTGGCAAGAAAGGGTATAAAAGAAGAAAATCTAATGACATGGCCTCCTTGTTCACCTGATCTGAACCCCATTGAGAACCTGTGGTCCATCATCAAATTTGAGATTTACAAGGAGGGAAAACAGTACACCTCTCTGAACAGTGTCTGGGAGGCTGTGGTTGCTGCTGCACGCAATGTTGATGGTGAACAGATCAAAACACTGACAGAATCCATGGATGGCAGGCTTTTGAGTGTCCTTGCAAAGAAAGGTGGCTATATTGGTCACTGATTTGTTTTTGTTTTGTTTTTGAATGTCAGAAATGTATATTTGTGAATGTTGAGATGTTATATTGGTTTCACTGGTAAAAATAAATAATTGAAATGGGTATATATTTGTTTTTTGTTAAGTTGCCTAATAATTATGAACAGTAATAGTCACCTGCACACACAGATATCCCCCTAAAATAGCTATAACTAAAAACAAACTAAAAACTACTTCCAAAACTATTCAGCTTTGATATTAATGAGTTTTTTGGGTTCATTGAGAACATGGTTGTTGTTCAATAATAAAATTAATCCTCAAAAATACAACTTGCCTAATAATTCTGCACTCCCTGTAAAGTTATTAACCCCTAAAACTCTGGCCTCCCACATCACTAACACTACATAAATATATTAACCCCTAAACCTAACCATAACCCTAACGTAACTCTAAGCATAAGTCTAACCCTAACCCTAACACCCCCTAACTTAAATATACTTAAAATAAAGCTAAATAAACTTACAATTATTAACTAAATATTTAAAACTAAATACATACTTTCCTGTAATAAAAAACCTAAGAGAGCTACAATATTACTAATAGTTATATTGTAGCTATCTTATTTCACAGCTAAGTTTTGTATTTATTTTAACTATGCAAGCTCAATCCTATTGGCTGATTGGATCAGCCAATAGGATTAAAGGTCAATCCTATTGGCTGATTGGATCAGCCAATAGGATTTTTCCCCTTTAATTCCTATTGGCTGATATAATTCTATAAGCCAATCAGAATGTAAGGGACGCCATCTTGGATTACGTCACTTAAAGGGAACTTCATTTTACAGCGACGATCATAAGAAGAGGATGCTCCTTGCTGGATGTCTTGAAGATGGACCCGCTCCGTGCCGGATTGATGAAGATAGAAGATGCCGTCTGGATGAAGACTTCTTGCCGCTTCGATGAAAACTTCTGCCCGCTTGGATGAAGACTTCTGCCGGCTTTGATGAGGACTTCTGCCCACTTGGATGAAGATGGATGTCCGGTCTTCGAAAACTGTAAGTGGATCGTCGGGGTTAGTGTTAGGTTTTTTTAAGGGTTTATTGGGTGGGTTTTATTTTTAGCTTAGGGTTTGGGCACCATAAAAAAGCTAAATGCCCTTTTAAGGGCAATGCCCATCCAAATGCCTTTTTTAGGGCAATTATTAGCTTAGGTTTATTTAGATAGAGTTTTATTTGGGTGGGTTTGGTTGGGTGGGTGGTGGGTTTTACTGTTGGGGGGTGTTTGTAATTTTTATTGCCAGGTAAAAGAGCTGATTTCTTTGGGGCAATGCCCCACAAATGGCCCTTTTAAGGGCTATTGGCAGTTTAGTGTAGGCTAGGGGTTTTATTATTGGGGGGGGGGGCTTTTTATTTTGATATGGCTATTAGATTAGGAGTAATTTTTGATAATTTCATTTTTTATTTTGTGTAATTTAGTGTTTATTTTTTTTGTAATTTAGATAATTGTATTTAATTAATTTAGTATATTTCGTTGTGGGGGGCTTGCAGTTTAGTGGTTAATAGGTTTATTATAGCGCCGGTGTGGGCGGACGGCAGATTTAGAGTTTGCGATGTGGGAGGGCAGCGGTTTAGGGGTTAATAGGTTTATTATAGTGGCAACGATGTCAGGGAGCGGCGGAATAGGGGTAATTAATTTTATTTAGTGGCGGCAATGTCTGGAGCGGCAGATTAGGGGTTAATAAATTTATTTTAGTGTTTGTGATGTGGGAGGGCCTTGGTTTAGGGGTTAATAGGTAGTTTATGGATGTTTAGTTAACTTTGTAGCAGTTTAGTTATGAGTTTTATGTTACAGCTTTGTAACGTAAGACTCATATCTACTGACTTTAGATGCCGGTACAGATCTTGTCGGTTATAGAGTGTACCGCTCACTTTTTTGGCCTCCCAAGCAAACTCGTAATACCAGCGCTATGGAAGTCCCATTGAAAAAGGACTTTTTAAAAAGTGCGGTACTGATGTTGCGTGACTGCCAAAAAGGTGTGCGGTACACCTATACCTACAAGACTTGTAATAGCAGCGTAAGGGAAAAAGCAGCTTTATAAAGCATAACTATGCGTTTTCACTCATAACGCCAAACTCGTAATCTAGCTGATCAATAGGATTAGTCAGAATTCAGTTAGCAATGGGTTAATCCTTTTTCAAGGGCATTACATTTAGACTTGTGACATGTGCATTCAGTTGCTCCTGTCAATTAAGACACTACTTACTGCTAGCTACACCCAAATTGACATTTACATTCAGTTGCTCTTGTCAATCAAAACACTTTTTAGTGCTTGCATACAGGAAAATGTATTATTAACTTACTATAAAGCTGCACATGAGCAAACGTTAAAATAGAATTATCTATATGTCAGGCAAAATTATAAAGACTTTTTACGGAAGTTTACATATATAGAATTAGCCTTTCACTTATGGTATGGACTAAGCTGATTGGTTTAAATTGTGTATAAAAGCTGTGAATATGCATTATCTGTTGTTATCTGGTACCTTCAGATCTCAAGGTATGTATTCATCTTGTTGTGATTAATAAATTGATTTATGTCAACTAATATTTGATAGATATGAGTATTAATTTAAACTATTAGATAACCCAGATTGAATATTTGTCTATAATTAGTTTACCTAATTAAGGTATATAATACTGATACATTAAAGAATATAATATTACAGCATCTTTTTCTGTATCCTTCACACTTACAGGCCCATTTATCAAGCTCCGTATGGAGCTTGAAGGGCCGTGTTTCTGGCGAGTCTTCAGACTCGCCAGAAACACAAGTTATGAAGCAGCGGTCTAAAGACCGCTGCTCCATAACCCTGTCCGCCTGCTCTGAGCAGGCGGACAGGAATCGCCGGAAATCAACCCGATCGAATACGATCGGGTTGATTGACACCTTCCTGCTGGCGGCCAATTGGCCGCGAGTCAGCAGGGGGCGGCGTTGCACCAGCAGCTCTTGTGAGCTGCTGGTGCAATGTTAAATGCGGAGAGCGTATTGCTCTCCGCATTTAGCGAGGTCTTGCGGACCTGATCCGCAGTGTCGGATCAGGTCCGCAAGCCCTTTGATAAATGGGCCCCTTAGTCCCATAGATAAGATACACAGTCCTAAGAGACAGCAGCACTTAACACTTCAAAAAGTTCATGGATAATTCAGAAATGTATTAGACACCAAGGGGCACAAAAATCAATGAGTTGAATCACTTGTTGTTATGCTGATGAAGGTGAGGTTGTCCCGAAAACGTTTCATTAAATTGAAGCTTTTTTCACAAGACTTGAGAGTGCATCATCTTTGAAGTTTTTTTATATATATATATATATATATATATATATATATATATATATATATATATATATATGTTCTCTTACTTTCCTTGTTGAAAAGTACGTATAGGTAGGCTCAGGAGCTAGCTGCTGATAGGTGGTTGCACGTATATAACTCTTATCATTGGCTCACCATATGTATTCAGCTAGCTCCCAGTAGCACATTGCTGCTCTTTCCTTAATCCCCAGACACCATTAGAACATTCAATGCCACCCTAAAAGTGTTGGGTTTTAACACCTTTAAGATGACATGGCGTGTCCTAACTTTGCGACATCTTGCTCCCTTCCTTGTAAATACTTTGGTGGATCCGACTGAGGCACATCCCTAGCAACTCAGGCAGTCCTTGAGGAGCCAATCAGTGCCTTTTACAGTCACATGATCACAGTAACAATCATTTTACATCCTGTCTGCGCTTTTGTTCCGATAATGGACAGTTGCCTCCATTATGAAGTGGTTAAAGGATATTAAGAGAATGAGGTAAAATTGATATCAGAAGTAAATTGGAAAGTTGTTTAAAACCGAAACATAAAAGAATAATTTCGGCTTTTATGTTCCTTTAAAAAAAGGAAGGACATTATATAAATATACTTTAATCTTTAAGAGCTGCTTTTCATTTTTTTTTATAAACTTCCTCATGGTCAAAACAGTCAATGTCAGCTATGATAAACTACAGGATGATTATCCATTCCATCTTTAGCCATCACTCTAATTTTTATAGGCTGTCAACATGCAATTTAAAAGTTATAAATCTTCAACAAACACAACTACAACATAATATGTGTAAGTTTATTGCCAACACTCAAGAGAGAAATGTAAAATCCTTCCAATGACACCTTATTTTATATTATCTTGACATCTCTCTGACACAGCAGAATTGTTTTGTTGTTTTTTTTCCAGCTGCTTTTATATTTTACATGGTAACTATTGTGCCTTTAATTAAATTTCAATTCTATGTAAAAAGATGTTGCATTTAAATTGTTATTTATTAAAGGGACACTAAGTTCAGAGTTTTGAAGACTTCAGTGTATACTCTAGAATGAGGAAGTGGAAAAATATAATTTTCAGAGGAAAAGTACAAGAAATCCAGCAAATAAAAATAATTAAAATTCATTGCATAGGTTTTTTAGTCTGAATAATTAAACTCCTTTTTTATGGCTAATTTAATATTGAGCTTAAGGCCTCTTTAAAGGGACATGAACCTCAAAATTGTTCTTTTATGGTTCGAGTATATCGTTTTTATATAACTTTTTAATTTAATTGTGTTTTCAAATTTGCTTAATTATCTTGGTATCTTTTATTGAAGAAGCAGCAATGCACTACTGGGTCTTAGCTAAATACATTGAGTAAGTCAATAACAAGAGGCATATATATATATATATATATATATATATATATATATATATACAGCCACCAATCAGCAGCTAGCTCCAGTATTGCTGCTCCTGAGCCTACCTAAGTATACTTTTCTATCTGATCCATGAAAGTTTAATTTTGACTTTACTGTCGCTTTAAGTTTAAGTAGAAAGTTATAGCATTCAGTATGTATAGCTTGTATATATATAGATCATAAGCATATTGCAAATGCACTTAGCAATATAATATTATTGTAGAAAGGAAAGAAAAGACCAAAAAAAATAAACAAATCTTAAACCAATGCTTATTTTAACCATGTTTTTATTTTTTTATTTTAGAGATGTATTTTGTTTACAAAATAGTGGCGGATAAGGAATCCTGAAATTGTACCTTTGGTTACAAAAGGTGCACGTTAGGGTGACCAGATGCCTCCTTTTTAATGGAATTGTTCCCCTTTTTTCAGTGACTAGTCCAGTGTTGTCCCCATGAAATCTTTAATGGAACACAAGTCACCTTTTAAATAAATGTAATAGTTTTGTAATGTATCTCTTGTACCAGTGAAGAGGTGGACTGAAAATCCATTAGACCTCTGGTTTAAAAAAAGGTTAATGACCCCTTTAGTCTGCTCCTAGGTGCCTCCTGGTAAAGGGTGCACTGTGCAATTAATTAAAAGTAAAAAGATTCTGTGATAGACATGCGTAGATGCTAGACAGCATTATATATATATATATATATATATATATATATATATATATATATATATATATATAAATATATATATATACACACATATACTCTATGTTAAAGCACTTTGCCTGTCTGAGACATAATATCTTAGAGCCCTTGTACACAAATATAAACATATACTGTACATATACAGTAAATAGTTTTATATATATATATATATATATCAATCAAAAAAATGTAGGAGGGCACTCACAGGTCTTTCAAATGTAGAAATATTCTTTATTCTTATAAATCACAGCATGAAAAAGTCGACGTTTCGGACTTTTTCAAGACAAGCTATGATTAAACATACACAATGTCAATCAACAGTATTATAAAGCCTATATACATAAAATTCATATATACCCAAAATAAAATAAAGACCCCCCCATAGTCCCTCAACTGAGACCAATTACCATAAACAGTGTATGAATAATTTAGATATTGCTAACATTAAAAACTATGTCTGAGCGACTAGACGTTGCACACATCTATGTCTTGTATTCCAGCAGAACTGGTATTGCTTAAGTCACAGAAAGGATTATTGATCATAATAGACCTATCAATATTAATGAAACAAATATGGGCAAAAAAACTCGATATTGTAACCACATTTTGCAACAACTGTTTGTCATGCCCATTATTTACTTTGAATACAAAGAGTGAAATTCCAGTTAAACAGCCCTGCATACATCGCAGCTATGTTGCAAAGGGCACCTTTATATATTAAGTATGTTTAGTATGTTTTGTTGCTTACCCAGATATCCTACAACACATCGCTCATTTATATGGTCATACTATAGCTATGATGCGAACCATTCTAATTGATAGGGTCCCCCCACTTAAAAAAGGGGGAAACAGAGATGAGGAACTTTTAAGAAGAGAGGCATGATGAATACATCGTTTGGGCACTATGTGCCCTAAAGGCCTTAATACTCAGTTGGACCTATCCTTGTTTTATTAAGACCATCCATTAATATGTAATTACTATCGTCTATACATGTAGCATTGTGTGCAATTCAGTACCTAGGGACCGCTCTTACTAATGTGCAAGGAGGTGACATTTTTCACATTAGGTCATCCTATGGGGTCATGATGATTTGTACACGCACGTAAACATTAAAGTGATGGTAAACTCTGTGTCCCATCTTGCGCACAAATAAATCTATATGTCTCATTAACCTCACATACCAATTTTGTGTAATTAAGTATATTACATTTTTTATAGAAATCTACCTTTTATGTTTCGCTCTATTGCAAGCCCCTTCCTAAAATATGTTTCCTTACTGGCTCTTCTAATCAGTATTTGTGTCAACCAACAGGCTTAGGTCTATGTGCGCGATACACACATGCGCATTTCAGCAGACTTCTTCCTGCACGTCTGGCCAATCCATATTCTTACACATTTTGTGCATGCGTGCCAGACAGTAAGTTTAAATGCATATTTAATAGACATTATATTTAATAGACATTATATATTATTATATTTAATAGACAGTATATATTATTTATATTAAAAGCAAAACCATGTTGGCAGTGCACAGTGGAGATCACGTGTACAGCGGGTGGGACCTCGATCCACGTCACTTTGGTGCTAGAAGGAAAACTATTGGGGGCGGAGCAAATACGCGCTATAGGAATAATAGGATTATTATAAACGGGTCAAAAATATTATAAAGTAAGTACAAAACAAAACAAAAAAGGTTGCGGTTTAAATATTTGATTAAAGAAGAGTGTAATTCTACAATTTTACTACAGCAGAGTTTACCATCACTTTAAAGTTTGCTCATGTTTGCTAATTTTGTAAACATTTTTTAGGTCATTTTTTGTCTTGGTTCCTGCCCCGTTAAATGTGTTTGATTAAGGTTTTATTACCACAGTGTGAAACTCATATATGTTGGTAGGAGGCATGGATGTGCTCTTGCTTCATGATAGGCCAAATCTATTACACACCCATTTTCTGTTCCCCTATCGGCAATCACGTTGTGCTGTGACGCCCATAGCATTGCGGCCAATTTAAACTGGCAGATTCAGATTTAGATTCACATTCCTATCCTGAATGATGGCGTGAGCAGCCATTTCAGTTTTTCGCTAAGGTATTTGATTGCGATACTTCCCTGTGTTGACAAATTAGTGTTTAGATTGTTTAGACATGTTTAAATATGTTTAAATATGCTTAAATGTGCGATGTGTTGTAGGATATCTAAGTAAACAGCAAAACATACTTAATTTATAACGATGCCCTTTGCAACATAGTTGCGATGTATGCAGGGCTGTTTAACAGGAAGTTCCCTCTTTGTATTTAAAGTAAATAATGGGGATGAACAACAGTTGTTGCAAAATGTGGTTACAATATCGAGTTTTTTTGCCCATATTTGTTTCATTAATATTGATATGTCTATTATGTGCATCAAGGAGTCGATCCGATATAAATCGTCGCCCGCAAAAGCCGGCAACGCCAATATTTGCGCGGGTTTGGTATCACATATACGGCGTAACCTAGAAGTTACGCGCATATATTTCTGCCGTCGCCCGCAGTTTTTTGGGCCATAGGCAGGTATACCAAACCCGCGCAGTTTGGTATCCAATATGCAGCGTAAGGACTTACGTGGCGAAAATGGAGAAAACTTACTCCATTTTCACCTCGCCACAAAAAGCAGCCGTAAGAAACCTTACGCTGACTATTGGAGCCCCGTAACTCCCTAAACTAACTAGAAAATAAACCTAACACCTAACGCATGCGCAATGTCTATCTCCCTGTCAACCGCGATCCCCCCCCCCCGAAATCCCTAATAAAGTTATTACCCCCTAAACCGCCGCTCCCGGACCCCGCCGCCATCTACATAAACTAACCCCCTACTGTGAGCCTCTAAAACCGCCGCCATCTACCTTATCTATCCCCTAATCTGACCCCTTACACCGCCGCCACCTATATAAAAATTATTAACCCCTAATGTAAGCCCCTTACACCGCCGCCAGCTATATTAATATTATTAACCCCTAATGTAAGCCCCTTACACCGCCGCCATCTCTATTAAAATGATTAACCCCTAATTTAATCTACCTACCCCGCCGCCAGCTATATTATCTATATTAACCCTAAGTATATTATAGTTAATATAGGTATTACATTATATATATTAACTATATTAACCCTAATTATATTAGGGTTAATATAGTTAATATAGTTACTATAGTATTTATATTAACTATATTAACTCTATCTAACCCTAACACCCCTAACTAAATTCTTATTAAATAAATCTAATTCATTTATAAACTAAAATATTCCTATTTAAATCTAAATACTTACCTATAAAATAAACCCTAAGATAACTACAATATAATTAATAATTACATTGTAGCTATGTTAGGGTTAATATTTATTTTACAGGTAAATTGTTAATTATTTTAACTAGGTATAATAGATATTAAATAGTTATTAACTATTTAATATCTACCTAGTTAAAATAATTACCCAATTACCTGTAAAATAAATCCTAACCTAAGTAACAAATACACCTACACTATCAATAAATTAAATAAACTACAAACATCTATCTAAAAATACAATTAAATTAACTAAACTAAATTACAAAAAAAAAACAAACACTAAATTACAAAAAATAAAAAAAAGATTACAAGATATTTAAGCTAATTACACCTATTCTAAGCCCCCTAATAAAATAATAAACCCCCAAAATAAAAAAAATTCCCTGCCCTATTCTAAATTCAACAAATTTCAAAGCTCTTTACCTTACCAGCCCTTAAAAGGGCCTTTTGTGGGGCATGCCCCAAAGAATTCAGCTCTTTTGCATACAACAAATACAATACCCCCCCCCCATTACAACCCACCACCCACATACCCCTATTCTAAACCCACCCAAACCCCCCTTAAAAAAGCCTAACACTACCCCCTGAAGATCTCCCTACCTTGTCTTCACCACACCGGGCCGAACTCCTGATCCGATCCGGGCGATGTCTTCCTCCAAGCGGCAAAGAAGAATTCTTCCTCCGGCGATGTCATCCTCCAAGCGGCAAAGAAGAATTCTTCCTCCGGCGACGTCTTCCTCCAAGCGGCAGCAAAGTCTTCATTCTTCCGGCGGCATCTTCAATCTTCTTTCTTTGCTCCGCCGCCGCGGAGCATCCATCCCGGCCGACTGCTGAACTTGGAATGAGGTACCTTTAAATGACGTCATCCAAGATGGCGTCCGCCGAATTCCGATTGGCTGATAGGATTCTATCAGCCAATCGGAATTAAGTTAAAAAAATCTGATTGGCTGATTGAATCAGCCAATCAGATTCAAGTTCAATCCGATTGGCTGATCCAATCAGCCAATCAGATTGAGCTCGCATTCTATTGGCTGTTCCGATCAGCCAATAGAATGCGAGCTCAATCTGATTGGCTGATTGGATCAGCCAATCGGATTGAACTTGAATCTGATTGGCTGATTCAATCAGCCAATCAGATTTTTTTAACTTAATTCCGATTGGCTGATAGAATCCTATCAGCCAATCGGAATTCGGCGGACGCCATCTTGGATGACGTCATTTAAAGGTACCTCATTCCAAGTTCAGCAGTCGGCCGGGATGGATGCTCCGCGGCGGCGGAGCGAAGAAAGAAGATTGAAGATGCCGCCGGAAGAATGAAGACTTTGCTGCCGCTTGGAGGAAGACGTCGCCGGAGGAAGAATTCTTCTTTGCCGCTTGGAGGATGACATCGCCGGAGGAAGAATTCTTCTTTGCCGCTTGGAGGAAGACATCGCCCGGATCGGATCAGGAGTTCGGCCCGGTGTGGTGAAGACAAGGTAGGGAGATCTTCAGGGGGGTAGTGTTAGGCTTTTTTAAGGGGGGTTTGGGTGGGTTTAGAATAGGGGTATGTGGGTGGTGGGTTGTAATGGGGGGGGGGGGTATTGTATTTGTTGTATGCAAAAGAGCTGAATTCTTTGGGGCATGCCCCACAAAAGGCCCTTTTAAGGGCTGGTAAGGTAAAGAGCTTTGAAATTTGTTGAATTTAGAATAGGGCAGGGAATTTTTTTTATTTTGGGGGTTTATTATTTTATTAGGGGGCTTAGAATAGGTGTAATTAGCTTAAATATCTTGTAATCTTTTTTTTATTTTTTGTAATTTAGTGTTTGGTTTTTTTTGTAATTTAGTTTAGTTAATTTAATTGTATTTTTAGATAGATGTTTGTAGTTTATTAAATTTATTGATAGTGTAGGTGTATTTGTAACTTAGGTTAGGATTTATTTTACAGGTAATTGGGTAATTATTTTAACTAGGTAGATATTAAATAGTTAATAACTATTTAATATCTATTATACCTAGTTAAAATAATTAACAATTTACCTGTAAAATAAATATTAACCCTAACATAGCTACAATGTAATTATTAATTATATTGTAGTTATCTTAGGGTTTATTTTATAGGTAAGTATTTAGATTTAAATAGGAATATTTTAGTTTATAAATGAATTAGATTAATTTAATATAAATTTAGTTAGGGTTAGATAGAGTTAATATAGTTAATATAAATACTATAGTAACTATATTAACTATATTAACCCTAATATAATTAGGGTTAATATAGTTAATATATATAATGTAATACCTATATTAACTATAATATACTTAGGGTTAATATAGATAATATAGCTGGCGGCGGGGTAGGTAGATTAAATTAGGGGTTAATCATTTTAATAGAGATGGCGGCGGTGTAAGGGGCTTACATTAGGGGTTAATAATTTTAATATAGATGGCGGCGGTGTTAGGGGCTCACTTTAGGGGGTTATAGATATAATATAGCTGGCGGCGGGGTACGGGAGCGGCGGTTTAGGGGTTAATAACTTTATTAGGTTGCGGCGGGGTAAAGGAGCGGCGGTTTAGGGGTTAATAGCTTTTTTATTGTTAGGCTAGTGAGGGGGGATAGCGGATAGAGGGTTAGACAGTGCGGGCTATGTTAGGGAGGCGTGTTAGACAGTGCGGGCTATGTTAGGGAGGCGTGTTAGACAGTGCGGGTGTTTTAAACTTTAGTCAGGTTTTATAGGCGCCGGCAGTTTCTAACGTGGCGCAAGTCACTGGCGACATCAGAAATTTGTACTTACGCAGATTTCTGGACATCGCTGGTTTGTGAGACTTACGGCACGTTAGCATCTGACGGCGACCTATATGGGATGGCTCGAGTTGCGAGCTGAAACTGCGGGCGACGCCGGTTCCCTCGCTTGCGCCGCAAACTGCGATCGATATCGGATCGCGCCCCAATAATCCTTTCTGTGACTTAAACAATACTAGTTCTGCTGGAATACAAGACATAGACGTGTGCAACGTTTAGTCGCTCAGACATAGTTTTTAATGTTAGTAATATATAAGTTATTCATACACTGTTTATGGTGAATGTTCTCAGTTGAGGGACTATGGGGGGTCTTTATTTTATTTTGTTTTGGGTATATATGAATTTTATGTATATATGCTTTTAATACTGTTAATTGACATTGTGTATGTTTATAGATTGTCTTGAAAAAGACTGACTTGATATATATATTTATATAGACACACACACACATATATATATATATATATATATATATATATATATATATATATATATTTAGACATGTATATGTATGTATCTCTATGTTAAAGCACTTGCCTGCTTTTTTTATTTATTTTCTAACACCTGAGACATCATATCTTAGAGCCCTTATAACTTTTTATTGCAATATTTTTTTAATAATTTTATCAGAAAGTGTTATTATCTGTACTGAGAAATGTGTTTTTGATGTTTGTTGTGACACTTTTCATTCGTGTGTAACAGTTAACAAGAGCTCTGAGGTTGTGCTATCCCGACGCACGTTTAATTCAATTATGCTCGAGCGATCAAGTTTACATTTAACTTGTAATATTTGCACTACTTCCAACGTGAACAAACACCCGCAATAAACCTGATAACACTCGCAAGCAACATTAGAAAACCTATAATCTGGCTCTGTATTGAGTTGTGGTTTTAGGTAGCAGAAACAGTTATTTCAAATACAAAAATATACCTAAAGGAATAACTTTAAACGGCAGTTGGTATAACAAGTAATTGGAAACACATTACTGAGAAACCAATTTTACACTACACCGTCACTTTAAAAGGAACAATTGAGTTTCTTAAAGGGAAGTCAAAGCTGTTTTTAAGAGTGTATATTCTATAACAACAGTTGAGCACCCACATTGCAAAAACTCTGCATATAAAAAACAAACATTTTAAAGTAATTTAAACTGTTGATTTTAGCCAAATTTGCATTGTTTTGTCTGGGGTATATCATATGAAATTCCCCTAAGTTATTCCTTTTCGTATTTCATTACTCCAGCCATTTAGAGAGAAATACAAATGAGCTCATACATTTAAGCAATCATACTGTATGATGTTACAGGTTTACAGCTTCTATAGGATAGTCTTTTGGGGTAGTGGGAAAATGCACAATTTTCAGAGTTAATTTACAGGGGGGAAAAATCTAAATATATAATGAAAATGCATTGCAAAGTTTTAAGTATGCCTAAATGAACATTTGCTCAAAAATAATAATAATTTTATTTCCATGGAACCCACGCGTAGTTTCTTAGTTTCTATCCAATCTGCATCAAGTCTCTTTGCAGTGAATATAAATTCTTGCAGCAGGTGAGAGACTCGTTTATTTCCCATGTGTTTCAATTTCTGTTCTGTGGTCTATGAGACATCTACAATTGCATTTTTATAGTGCTCTTTGTTACCTAGACACTTCCCAATTAAGATAATGTCTTAAACCTGTAAGTTCTCCACACAAAAAAAATCATTGTTTGTTTTCAAACATTTAATGACCTAGATCAGAAGGACACAAGGGTAATGTCAGTCCATGATATCTGTGGAGTTAGTTTAGGTACCAAGTGTGACCTAAAGAAAGGAAAAAATAATATTTTTAAATGTTATGAAATCCTGCATTGTCTTATATTGTAGCATAATGTATTAGAATATTTTCAAATTCTATTAAAACTGTAAATTACCACATTGTATTGTCTCCAACATATAGAAACAGTTGATCTGTATGATGCCAATAAAGATATGATATTGAAGAAATGTATCAAAACAAATTTAACGGTATGGAAAAATAAAACAAAACATATAAATGTATTCTATGACATTTTTTTTAAGCGTATTTTTTATTCTCAAAAGTAATATATATATATATATATATATATATATATATATATATATATATATATATATATATAAAATAAAAAACAAAAAGTTTTAAGGCAAGGGGGAGTCATTAAATATATATATATATATATATATATATATATATATATATATATATATATATATATATATATATATATATATATACTGTATATATACGTATATATATATATAGCTGATGGTATTAATCTAAAATACATATCTATACCTATACAGTGCCCTCCACTATTCTTGGCACCCTTGGTAAATATGAGCAAAGAAGGCTTTAAAAATGTGTCTTTATTGTTTAACCTTTTGATCTTAAAAAAATACATAAATATACTCTGCTCTCATGGATATTATACAATTCCAAACACAACACAATTTTATCCCAAACAAAAACATTTTTAATAAATATATGTGTGGCACAATCATTGGCACCCTTTTATTCAATATTTTGTGCTACCTCCCTTTGCCAAGATAACAGTTCTGAGTCTTCTATAATGCCTGATGAGATTGGAGAATACATAGCATTGGCAAGGGATTTGAGACTATTCCTCCATACAGAATCTCTCTAGATCCTTCTAATTTTGAGGTTGACTCTGATGGACTCTCCTCTTCAGTTCACCCCACAGGTTTTCTATAGGCTTCAGCTCAGGGGACTTGGATGGACAGCACAGGACTTTGATTTTGTTGTCAGTAAACCATTTTTGTGTTTATTTGATGTATGTTTTGGATAATTTTTCTTCTGAAAGATCCAGCCAAGCCCATTTAAAGCTTTCTTGCAGAGGCAGCAAGGTGTTCATTTAACATATGTTGATATTTGATAGAGTCAATGATGCCAGATTATCTGACAGAAAAACAGCCCCAAAACATTAAAGAGCTACCACCATATTGAACCATGGACATGGGGTAGTTTTTCATATAGCTACTTCTCTGTGTGTGCCAAACACACCTCTGATGTTTATTACCAAAAAGTTCTATTTTGGTTTTATCTCACCACAGAACCCGATCCCATTTGAAGTTCTAGTAGTGTCTGGCAAACTGAAGACACGTGAGTTTGTTTATGGATGAGTAAAGTATTTTTTCTTGAAACCCTTCTAAACAACTTGTGGTGATGTAGGTGACGTTGGATTGTAGTTTTAGAGACTTTCTGACCCCAAGACACAACTAACTTCTGCAATTCTCCAGCTGTGATCCTTGGAGATATTTTTGCCACTTGAACCATCCTCGCAGTGGATCGAGACAATATAGACACATATCATCTTCCAGGTTGATTCATAACATTTCCAGTTGACTGGGACTTATGGTGGAAATTGGCATTTTCAATGCTTTTGCTATTTTCTTATAGCCAGTTCCAATTTTGTGAAGATCAATAACCTTTTGCCACACAACACAGCTATATTCCTTGATCTTACCCATTGTGAAGAATGACTTAGGGAATTTGGCCTATGTGTTACCTCATATTTATAGCTCTGTGAAACAGGAAGTCATGCTTAAATAATTTCCTGTTCCTAATCACCCAGGTGTACTAAAAAATGTAAAATGTCAATGGGAATATACATCAAATATATTTTTCTCCTATTAATTTGCAAGTATTTAAGAAAGATTTTTTTTATAAACCTGTGTTGTGTTTGCAATTGAGAGCAAAGTATGTTTGTGTATTTTTTTAACAAAATATCAAAAGTTTAAACAATAAAGACAATTTTTTTACAGCCTTCTTTGCTCATATTTACCAAGGGTGACCAATATTAGTGGATGGCATTGTATCTATATGTATATACATGTTTTGGAGCCCTTTCCACTCAACTACCTTAAAACATAAAAAAATATTTTAAATCTCTTTTAATATATTATAATGTGTTTTACTGTGTATTTACTGTAAACAATTTAGATGCCAATGTTGTTCTCCACATAGGAGAAAATGTTCTTAGTATTTCTAAATATATATTCTTATATATATATATATATATATATATATATATATATATATATATATATATACAGTATATATATATATATACATATATATATATATATAATTTATATATAGAAATATATATTTAAAAATAAAAGAAAATTGTCTTCTATGTGAAGAACTTTGGAATGTAAAATATGCATAACTATCTTCTTTGTCTAACATGGTGTCGGGTTAGCGCCGAGCAATAAGTATTAGGTTTTTTTGTTTTTTTTCATCAGTGCACTCCTTTAAAGACTATGAGGAGAATAAATTACCATGATCCTGATATCCAAAGTCTTGAAGTTAGTGTACGGATGGTTTCACTCGTGAGCAAACTATTTTCAACTGAGCACAATAAAAGTTTACTTCTGGTGGTGTTTGCACTTGAATGCACTAGATAGCCTCCCACTTGTAATGTAACCCTAAGTATGTTAGTTTCACTTTTATTCTCAGCCAATCCGGACTCCATAAAAAACAAAACAAAATAAACTATCTTTTTTGTGCTACTGCTGCTGGCCAGCTGCTCATCTGCTGCCATTTTAACATAGGAAATAACAAGTCCACAAATTTTGGGTAGCAAACATATTCCAAGCCACCCTATGATATCTGACATACAAGCAAAAGCTCATAGAGTTGGTGGTGGTGTGTATGTGTGTATTGTTTGAATACTAGTGCATGAGCACTCACAGCATACATGTATATTTTATTTTGTGATTTAGACAGATCATACTATTTGAAAAAAGTTTCTAAATTACTTCTATTATTAAATTTCCATGATATTCTTTGTTGAAGAGATACCTGGGTAGGTATCTGGACAACTACGTGAAATTAAATAGTGCTGTCATCTAGTGTTCTTGCAAATGAATAACATATTTGCAAAACTGCTATAGTGCTCCAGAAATGGGTTGGCTCCTAAGCATACACCCCTGCCTTTCAACAAAGGATATCAAGAGAACAAAGAAAAATTGATAATAGAAGTTAAATAGAAAGCTGTTTAAAATGTCATGCTTTATCAGAAAGGAAAATGGGGTTTCAAGTCCCTTTAAAGGGACACTGAACCCAAATTTTTTCTCTCGTAATTCAGATAGAGCATGACATTTTAAGCAACTTTCTAATTTACTCCTATTATCAAATTTACTTTATTCTCTTGGTATCTTTATTTGAAATGCAAGAATGTAAGTTTAGATGCTGGCCCATTTTTGTGAACAACCTGGGTTGTCCTTGCTGATTGGTGGATAAATTCATCCACCAATAAAAAGTGCTGTCCAGAGTTCTGAACAAAAAATAGCTTAGATGCCATATTTTTCAAATAAAGATAACAAAAGAACAAAGAAAAATTGATAATAGGAGTAAATTAGAAAGTTGCTTAAAATTGCCTGATCTGTCTGAATCACAAAAGAAAACAATTGGGTTCAGTGTCCTTTAATTATGTGCATTGTTCAGTGAGGTTATATAATACTTTGTTGCATTTGTGAAAATAAAATGAAATTTGCCACATAAATAAAAAATAGATAGCTATTTATTAAATTAAAGAGCGGATATTAGACATGAATAGCGCCAAAACTTTTTACAACTAAAAATAGCACTGGATATATATTATGTTAAACAAAGCCTCAAAATTTTAAATTCTTTATGGAACACTTTATCCAGATGTTTACAAACAGAATCCAGCTTTCGGTGGAAATATTTAAATAGTCCATATTCTTCATTTAGCACAGTTAAAAGTGATACGTCACATTTAATAACAACATCCGTTAATGCAATGTAAGTGTGTCATTGTCTTTTCCAATGCAGAATCGTGAAATTTTAATATTCCAATTATGCAGAAACGTATGAAGGATTATAAAGATTTTATTGATTTGATAAGTCATAATTTGAAGAGTTGTGCAGTACTGCTATTTTATTTAATACCTGCCAGTAAATTTGTCGCATATTCCTGCTTATCATCCGTACTCTGTATCTCATAAATGAGTAACTCTGGTTTAAAAATGAAAATGTTGATGCTGACAGTAGTCATATAAACCAGGCAATGTTTTGTAAACATGGTAATTTGAATTTGTTTGTATTATTTGGCAGATAGTTTAATAGGCAGTACAGACAATTGACAGGTTTTGCTGTTGGGAGAAAAAAAAATAACTTTACTGCTCAACAACTGTAAATATGAAAATCATTATGCAAACTGGAAAAACTGGGGTCTATTCCAATCCATAATAAAGACTGAAGCTGCGCTCAAAAATTGGAAAAAGGTGAAAAAACTTTTATTAGATTATAATAATTAAAGGACCACTCAATGCAGTAGAATTGCATAATTAACATGTGCATAATAAAAAGACAATGCAATAACAGTTTTTCTGAACTTCAAATAAGCAGTAGATTTTTCTTATGACAATTTTTTTTTTGTCTCCCATTTTCCGGCCCCCTGTATCATGTGACAGACATCAGCCAATCACAGACTAGAATACGTATACCCTGTGAGCTTGTGCACGTGCTCAGTAGGATCTTGCACCCCAGAAAGTGTGAATATAAAAAGACTGTGTAAAATTTGATAATGGAAGTAAATTGGAAAGTGTCTTAAAACTACATGCTTTTTCGGAATCACAAAAGTTTATTTTGACTTGAGTGTCCCTTTAACATTTTGTGTCTCCTGCCCCTTTATCAAGCTTATCAATACTAAATGCATTTCCTCCAAATAAACTCACACAATAATAAAATAAGGACCAATCGTGTAGTTTGTGGTCAAGGATATCTACATCATATCTTATATTATAATAAATATTCAGAAACTATTAATAAAAATTAACCTTTTAACTCCCTCCTTACTCGGGTTACAAGAGAGGACCCAACAATTAACAACAAACTGAAGAGAAAGTTTGCAAACACCTAACACCTAATCCTAATATGCAATGTCTCATTACAAAAAGTTGATACAAAACATTTATACTAATTTTATTTTGTTAATAATATATTTCCTTTCTGTTAACATGAGTAAGAAGGGAAGTAAATGGTTAATGTATATATATAAATATATATTTATATATATATATACAGTACATAAACAAATGGCTTGCACTCGCTGGTCTTTTAAATTACGTGCCTTTATTAGTGACATTTCGGGGACCGTATCCCCTTCTTTAGACAGACAGCTGTCTGAGGAAGGGGATACGGTCCCCGAAACATCACTAATAAAGTCACGTAATTTAAAAGACCAGCGAGTGCAAGCCATTTGTTTACTTATACTGTTTCTCCTGCATGCACCCTGGCAAGCTGACCGTGAAGTGCGAGTGCTCTCCTGCTGCTATATTTATATATATATTGTATAAGGTATGATGTAGATAACCCCACCAGCAAACTATGATGGGATTAGTCCCATTTTATTGGTGTGGGTATATTTAGTGAGGATCCCAAAAACTTTGCTTTTTACGAGCTAATTAAAGGTTTTTTTTTTCACTTTTTCAAATTTATCGTGCAGCTTCAATCTTTATTTGGTATTATATTGCACTAGGGAAATCCATTTGATACCTATAGGGCTATATTACTAGTGGCGTGCTAACTGTTGCACACAAGCTAAAAGGGGTTTATCACGTCTCTTTGCGCACATATTACAAGTTGAAAGTAACTGTGTTTGCTTGAGGGCAATTTAATATAACCTTCGTCAGGTTAGCGCAAATTCACAGCTGTTACGCCAGACAAAACAGTTGCACAAAACACTTCAATATATATATTGAAAAGTACAGTTACACGAATAATAAAACTATCGAATAAAAAGTATTAAAAAAATTCCATTAAAAAGTTATAAGGGCTCAAAGATATGAGGTGTAAGGTGTAAGAAAAAAAGGCGTGCAAAGGGCTTTAACATAGGGTTACATACATTTATATATATATATATATATATATATAATTTATATTTTGCCAAAAAAACATCAGATGTATATAGAAATATGTATTTAAAGGAACAGAAAACCCCAACATTTTGTTTCATGATTTGGATAGAACATACAATTTTTAACAACTTTCCAATTTACTTCTATGATCAAATTTGCTTCATTCTCTTGTTATCCTTTGCTGAAGGAACAGTATTGCATTACTAGCAGCTAGCTATACACATCTAGCTATCCAATCACAAGAGACAAATGTGTGCAGGCACCAATCAGCAGCAGCTCCCACTAGTGTAGGATATGTGCGTATTCTTTTTCAACAAGGGATTACAAGAGAACGCAGCACATTTGAAAATAGAAGTTAATTTAAAAGTATCTTAAAATGACATGCTCTATCGAATCAAGCAAGTTTAATTTTGACTTTCCTATCACTTTAAGAATGAATAAAAACATTCTGCTATGTGAAGAATATTGGAATGTGAAATATTAATATTTTATGTTGAGTTAATGCACTTTGGTTAAACGTGATCGGGGCAACTTGTTGGGTGTCAGTTTTCCTCCACCTTTCATGCTCTATTGAAGTCTATAGGGGAATACATTAACTCGTTCATGATATTCAAAGTTTGGCTTTTAGCGAGCATCAGGTTAGGGCTCATGTGAATACATTTTACTTTCAATTTGTAATACACGCGCTACCCGATGCTTGCAATAAACTTACTTTACAGCAACGTTAATGCGCAAGTGGGAGCGCTAATTTGTACTCCACTCGTAATCTAGCCCATATTTCAGATAACTGGATTCTTATTCAGTGCTGGTCTGATATTCTAATGCATATTCCAATGTATTAGACGTCATGAAAAGTGCTCAAAATTGATTTATTTTGGCTATTCTAATGCATTTGAATACCCAGATATTGTGCTAGAATCGTAGGTGATTGCTTGATTGCTATAGGGAAACATTTCTAAGGTGAAACAAAATTATACAGGCTCGCTTCGCTTATCTATTCTAGCATTTCTCTAGTTGGCATTCCTACAATTAATATATATAGTGGTGTTAAATGCCTCAATACATGATGCCTTGCGCATTAAATGAGATCCGAGAAGCAATAATTACTGCTACACTTAAAAGATACACGCTTACAAAAAAGGTTATGTAAATGTGTGTAGCTGTAAAATAATTGCATGTCTGACTCTGTTGGTGTGGTCGGGTTTTGTCACCTGATCCTCCTTCAAGCATCCAGAATTAATAAAATATTTCCCTTGTCTTATGGTTCAGTCTCATTATTTTTATTTTATTTTTCTTGAAATTATTCAAAGTTTTTTTGTGTGTATATTTAACAGAGGATTATTTGATAGAGGGTATTTCTTTATCATTTGTGTTTGTTTTTCCATGCCTGTATCCTTGAAAACGGAACTATGCTGCAAAAAGTTAACGATTGATCATAATGGAGCTGATCTCACAACTCATCGCTGTGACAGGGGGTGGTTAGAAATCTTTATTAACCCCTTAAGGACCAGAGATGTAACCTGTACACTGCTGGTCTTTCTATGGGGCTTGATTTATTTATAACGCGGTCTCGCTGCCAGGGGGTCTGCTGGAGGGAGGTCATTATAGTGCGGTCTTGAAAAACCCTTAACGACCAGTGAAGCATAGAGTGCGTTGTGCGTTGTGGTAGTTAAGAGATAAGTTCTGCAGTGTTTTTGAGTTGCTATGTTGTTATGAGTTTTCTTTTTTCTCAGTGAGATACTAGTTTTACAAATGTTTTATTGAATATGGGGCACCATTGCAAGAAAGGCCCTTTGTTATATTGTGTCTTTTCATTTTATGTTGGGACAATGTACAGGGGTAGCTATCATGTTAAAATCAAGCTTGAGGATTTGGTGGGAGTGTTACAAGATTTCTATGTGTCCAATGGCTTTTTAGGTTTTTTGATATATGCATTTGTATACATATGTGTTTTATTTTGTGCATAGACTTGTATGTCTGCTTCTCATTTCCTGTATCCGCAATTGGAGTGACATAGGAGCACATCTTAGCCCGTGTTTTTAACCCTTTTGCAGGCGTTAAAGGGACAGTAGAGCAAAAATGTATCTTTCATGATTCAGATAGAGCATGCAATTTTAAACACCTTTCCAATGTATTTGTATTATCTAGTTTGCTTCATTTTTTTGGTATTCTTAGTAGAAAAGCATATCTAGATAGGCTCAACAGCAGTAATGCATCACTGGGAGCTTGTTGAAGTTTGATGGCTTTACTTATATGTCTCTTGTCATTGGCTCACACAATGCCCCCCATTTACCAATGTTTTTAGCTAGCTCCCAGTAGTGCATTTATGCACCTTTAAAGAAAGATAGCAATAGTATTAAGCATTTTTTAATAGAAGTAAATTGTAAAGTTGTTTAAAATCATGTGCTCTATCTGAATCCAAAAAGAAAATGCTCTAACAAATGTAGCAATATCCCTTTAAATAAACAACTAAAATAACAAAAAATATTAAATACTGAGGATGTGAGTTATAAAGTAAAATCAGAACTGATAAGAAGATATCCACATTGTATTCTGGAGGAGGAAAACATCTTGTTTATATGCTTGTGTGACTCGTGCATGATTTTCCACTAATCACCACCTGCTCAGACAAAAAATAATACCTTATCAGAGTTTGCATAATAATCAAATGCAGTCAGAACGATATTTACTTTACTGTACTTATCTCTTTTTAAACATGTCTTTGTTGCAAACAAGAAAACACAGCGTGAGACGTACAAAGGTACATTTAATTTTGACAATAATTAAATTCATGCATATCTAACAGCCATCTTCTTACTCAAAATACTTTTCTAGAAAAACAAGAATCCAAACTTATGGTAAAAATATAGACATATCATTTATTAAACACTAAGGGCCAGATAACAAGTGGAGCGCTTAGGGGTCGATTTATCAAGCTGCGGTGGACAGGGGCATACACACGCACCCCTGTCTGCAGCAGCTCGCCTCTGGCAGGCTGAATGCCGCTGCCGGAATTAAGCATTGCACAACAAATCAATTTTTGCGATCTTGTGCAACGCCGCTCCTGCCTGTGCACAGCCAATCACACGTGGGCAGGAGCCCCGTGCACAGCCAATCACTCGTGGCCAGGAGCTGTCAATCTCACCGGTCAGAGGTGACCTGGGAGATTGAAATTCACCACCTAAGAAGTGGCGAAGATGTTAGGGAAGCAGCAGTCTGATGACCACTGCTTCATAAATACAGACTGCAGGTTCTCTTCTGAGAACCTGCAGTCATAGAGGCTCGAAGCCTGGCGAAAGCCTTTTATAAAGTGACTTCATCATATTGCTTATAAGAAATCAATATTTGCGCTCTACTGTGTAATACCAGCGCACATTAGTGTGCGCTGGTATTACAAGTTAACAGCAATTTGCTGAGAAGCATTGCACTCACAAGACCACGATTCCATGGGCTCCAATGGGAGCCTCGTTCTGATACCATCAAAGAAGGCATCAGAACTTAAGGTCAACAAGAGCTGCTGGTGCAATGCCGCCCCCTGCAGACTCACGACTAATGGGCCGCCAGCAGGGGGTGTCAATCAACCCGATCGTACTCGATCGGGTTGATATCCGGCGATTCCTGTCCGCCTCATAACTGAAGACTCGCCAGAAACACGGGCCCACAAGCTCCGTTCGGAGCTTGATAAATGGGCCCCCGGATCTTTGGTTAATTTCCTGAGTGCTAATTGATACTGCGGTAGCAATAACCAGCCACTTGGCCGGTTAATTATCGCGCGCCTGCGATATGGTTCCCATTTCTTAGACACTTTTCATGTATGCAACAGTGTGTATGGTTTTTAATGTTTCCAAATAAATGTTACGTTTTAATTAAGTTGCGCCTTGTAGTTCCGTACTTGAAGTGCTTGAAAACAATTAGCTCTTCCCTAGCCCACCAGATAGGACTATAAAGCAGAGGCATTTTAAAGGGGCATAAATATTTCTTACTTTTGTAGAATTTAGTGCTTATTCCATGCTCCCTAGAATGGACAAAAAAGGCAAATTCTGTAACCTAGATTTCAAAATTCTGCACATCCAATAGTTGTTTTAGGCAGTTTGCAGGATTTTGTAAACCTAGGTTAAATAATTTGCTTTTTTTATTGTATTTTATAGATTTTGTACTCATAATCTACATTTTTTGCATGCACTGTATAGGTCACATTATGAAGGTTAGTGTAAATCGTCTTAATGTCTGTTTTGTCATGGGAATCTAGTCTCGCGCCACAGAGCAATAGGTGTTGTGTAGACTTCAGAGACATAAACAAGAGACTGGCTATGGGCATTGGGTGTGGATGTTTCAGAGACACTACTGGCAATCTTGCAGAATGTTTAACCCCTTAATGACCGGACCATTTTTCAATTTTCTTACCCTTAATGACAATGGCTATTTTTACATTTCTGCAGTGTTTGTGTTTAGCTGTAATTTTCCTCTTACTCATTTACTGTACCCACACATATTATATACCGTTTTTCTCGCCATTAAATGGACTTTCTAAAGATAACATTATTTTCATCATATATTATAATTTACTATAAAAAAAAAAAAAAAAATATGAGGAAAAAATTGAAAAAATCACACTTTTTCTAACTTTGACCCCAAAAATTTGTTATACATCTACGACCACCAAAAAACACCCATGCTAAATAGTTTCTAAATTTTGTCCTGAGTTTAGAAATACCCAATGTTTACATGATCTTTGCTTTTTTTGCAAGTTATAGGGCAATAAATACAAGTAGCACTTTGCTATTTCCAAACCACTTTTTTTTAAAAATTAGCGCTAGTTACATTGGAACACTGATATCTGTCCGTAATCTCTGAATATCCCTTGACATGTATATATTTTTTTTTAGAAGACAACCCAAAGTATTGATTTATGCCCATTTTGGTATATTTCATGCCACCATTTCACTGCCAAATGCGAGCAAATAAAAAAAATCGTTCACTTTTTCACAAATTTTGTCACAAACTTTAGGTTTCTCACTGAAATTATTTTCAAACAGTTTGTGCAATTATGGCACAAATGGTTGTAAATGCTTCTCTGGGATCCTCTTTGTTCAGAAATACCAGACTTATATGGCTTTGGCATTGCTTTTTGGTAATTAGAAGGCCACTAAATGCCGCTGTGCACCACACGTGTATTATGCCCAGTAGTGAAGGGGTTAATTAGGGAGCTTGTAGAGACCTTGAAGGGTTAATTTTAGCTTTAGTTTAGTGTAGTAGACAACCCAAAGTATTGATCTAGGCCCATTTTGGTACATTTCATGCCACCATTTCACCGCCAAATGCGAGCAAATAAAAAAAAAGTTACATTTTTCACAAACTTTAGGTTTCTCACTGCAATTATTTACAAACAGCTTGTGCAATTATGTCACAAATGGTTGTAAATGGTTCTCTGGGATCTCTTTTGTTCAGAAATAGCAGGCATATATGGCTTTGGCGTTGCTTTTTGGCAATTAGGAGGCCACTAAATGCTGCTGCGCACCACACTTGTATTATGCCCAGCAGTTAAGGGGTTAATTAGGTAGCTTGTAGAGAGTTTGCAGGGTTAATTTTAGCTTTAGTGTAGAGATCAGCCTCCCACCTGACACATCCCACCTGCTGATCCCTCCCAAACAGCTCTCTTCCCTCCCCCACCCCACAATTGTCCCCGCCATCTTAAGTACTGGCAGAAAGTCTGCCAGTACTAAAATAAAAGGTGTTTTTTATTTATTTATTTATTTTTTTAATTATTAATCTGTGATGGACCCCTGCCTTAGCCCCCAACCTCCCTGATCCCCCCCAAACAGCTCTCTAACCCTCCCAACCTACCTATTTGCCACCATCTTGGGTACTGGCAGCTGTCTGCCAGTACCCAGTTTTCCCCAAAAAAGAAAGGTTTTATTTTTTTGCTAAACACAGCTTTTTCTGTAGTGTAGCTGCCCCCCCCCCAATAACCCCATCCCCCTACCCTAGCAGATCCTATTATTTTAAGAAGAAAAAAAAAATTTTCTGCCCCCACCTCTCTCTTCTCTAATAATTGGTGTCAGTGGTTGCTGCGCGCGCGCGCACATACACACATGCACGCGCGCGCGCCCCCGCAGGCCCCCCTCTGCACGCTCCCAGCATCCGGCGTGCACAAAGCACTTGCAGGAACCGGATGCCGGGGAGCGATGGGCCGCCCACCCGCCTCCCCTGTAAGCTCCCACCCACCAACGAACTGCACCATCGCTACCGGTGCAGAGAGGGCCACAGAGTGGCTCTCTCTGCATCGGATGCTTTTCAAAGGGTATTGCAGGATGCCTCAATATCGAGGCATCACTGCAATACCCTGAGAGCTGCTGGAAGCGATTGCGATCGCTTCCAGCACTCTCTTAGACAACTGACGTACCAGGTACGTCCATTGTCACTAACTGACAGTTTTTGCAGGACGTACCTGGTACGTCAGTTGTCACTAAGGGGTTAAACACTATATTGTCCTTCTGAGTTTTGTTGTTTTGTCTCACAGTTGTGTCAGGGTCGGCTCCAGAACGAATGAAATAGGGGGGCATTTTTTTTTCACGGGGGGGGCACGCATTTAAAAAGCATGTATGAGAGTCAAAATAAGAGCAGACCTACATATGCTGCAGGAAAGTGTAGCTTCTGGCCGGCTTATCCCCCACTATTAACATTTGGAGAATATGTGCTAAACCACTAGGTAAAATAATGAAGTCTAAATCCTATGCAACTAAAACAGAGCCATTAAACTTGAGACCCCCAGTGCAATAGCTCCTTAAAAACAATTCACCCCTTAATCACCATGATCTAAAACCCTTAAACTCACTCTCAAATCTCAATCATGTCCCCTAAACAGCCATGCACCCCAAACCCCCCAATGCAATTAACCTCTTTGTTTGCAATAGCAGTGAGGATACTAGGTTTTCTGGTAATTTTGTAGATTAGATTTAGCTATACCTGTTTCGCAATAACTAACGGATATCAGGCTACTTAATACAACCTATGTACTGTGAACCTATAAGAATATGATTGTATCATATAAATATAAGTCTATAAATGGCTACCAGCGTCGATAGAAGCCGGTAGAAATTTATAGACTTATATTTATATGATACAATCATATTCTTATCATGATCTATTGTAACTCACGATAGGTAAAATTAATAGGGTTAGAGAAAAGTCTAAAAAGTCTCTAATTAACTTCCAATTCCAAATAAGAGGTTAAGACACAGAGCTCCTTGCAGATGCGTGATGCGACCTCACAGTTCTGCAGCTAACTTTGCCCCCAACATGCAGCATTACATAACAATTCATTATTTTATTTATTATTTTTAAAGCGTATTATTATATCAATATTTTTTGAGGGGGCACAGCATTCCATTTGGATGGTCATTGCCCCCCAATACCCCCCCTTGGAGCTGACCCTGCAGTTGTGCCATGTGTATATAACATAACTGACAACATTGCCTTGATTTTTGTTTTTTCATTTTTCAAGTTTTTGCTTCTGTTGGTGTGTATTGTTTTATGGGGAGATTTTTTTTTTTTTCATTTTTATTGTCCCGTAACATTTTTAAATTGCTCTATAATAGGGCAATCTCAACTCCTGCTTGGGACTAGGGGTGGGTAGTACTGGGCACAACCTTTTTTAATTGCTCTATAATAGGGCAATCTCAACTCCTGCTTGGGACTAGGGGTGGGTAGTACTGGGCACAACCTTTTTTAATTGCTCTATAATAGGGCAATCTCAACTCCTGCTTGGGACTAGGGGTGGGTAGTACTGGGCACAACCTTTTTTAATTGCTCTATAATAGGGCAATCTCAACTCCTGCTTGGGACTAGGGGTGGGTAGTACTGGGCACAACCTTTTTTAATTGCTCTATAATAGGGCAATCTCAACTCCTGCTTGGGACTAGGGGTGGGTAGTACTGGGCACAACCTTTTTTAATTGCTCTATAATAGGGCAATCTCAACTCCTGCTTGGGACTAGAGCTCTATGTAGAGCTCCAGATGCCTACCTAGGTATCTCTTTAACAAAGAATATCATGGGAACAAAGCAAATTTGCTAATAAAAGTGCATTGAAACCTTTTTTTTAAATGGTATGTTCTGTCTGAATAACAAAATAATCTTTTTGGGTTTCATATCTCGTTAAAGGCTTATAAAAACTTTTTTTTATACAGATCATTTACATAGTAGTTAATAATTGCTTTATATGGAATGTATTTTAATTTCCTTTTAATGTTTTTGAAGTACATGATCAAGCTATCAACGATATGATTTGTAACCATTTGTTTTATGGAATCAACTTATCTTACATAACAGAATCATTTTATATATGAAAGCTCTTTATGATATATTAATAGTTAAATGTAATGGAAAGAAATATTTCATAGAACAAGGACGTTTTATCATTATTGGTCCCGTCATTAATTCTGGACAAAAGTTTTTTTTTCCCCCTCTATATGATAAATGTGTTAACAAAGAAGGTCAAATTACTCTATGATATCATAATAGGTATCGGTGCTAATTAGCTGGTTCACAGACTATGATCAAAAGTCCTTATTGATTTGCATAGTAAATATTGCACTAGACCTTTGTCACATAAAAAAAAGTTAAAGGGACAGTCACCAGGATTTTTATTGTTTTAAAAGATAGATAATCCCTTTATCACCCATTCCCCAGTTTTGCATAACCAACACAGTTATGTTAATATACTTTTTACCTCTGTGATTACCTTGCATCAGAGTCTCTGCAGACTGCCCCCTTATTTCAGTTCTTTTGACACACTTGCATTTTAGTCAATCAGTGCTGACTCATAGGTAACTCCACAGGCATGAACACAATGTTATCTATATGGCACACATGAACTAACACCATCTAGTTCTGACAAAATGTCAAAATTGATTCAGATAAGAGGCAGCCTTCAAGGGCTAAGAAATTAGCACATGAGCCTACCTAGGTATAGCTTTCAACTAAGAATATCAAGAGAACAAAGCAAAATTGTTAGTAAAAATAAACTGGAAAGTTGTTTAAAATGACATGTCCTGCCTGAATCATGAAAGTTTATTGTTGACAAGACTGTCCCTTTAATGTTTTATATAATATGATTTGTAATAGGTTATATAAAGAACAGGTTGAATTATTATAGTCAGTGAGTGAGAATCACTTAGCTATAAATAACAGCTTCTTGGATTTTCAGCTATAACTCAGCTCCCTATTGAATTCTCACATTGTCAAAACAATATCTTAGCAAGTCAAAGCTGAGTTGTAAATCTCACTTGACTGTTTGGGGAGTATTTGGGGACAACATCAATAAAGTATGGTTTAATAACAAAAAAAATATACAGGTCTGTAGTAAATAAAATCTAAAATAATTTGACCATAATTCAGTGTTTAAAGTGTTGAACAAAAACAGAGCAGTTTCGTATAACATCACATATGTGCCAAATTGTCATCTGAATACTTTGGCGCCTATCTCTCAAGCTCCGAAAGCAGCTTGACGGCCCGTGTTTCTGGCGAGTCTTCAGACTCGCCAGAAACAGCAGTTATGAAGCAGCGGTCACAAAGACAGCTGCTCCATAACCCTGTCCGCCTGCTCTGAGCAGGCGGACAGACATCGCCGGAAATCAACCCGATCGAGTAAGATCGGGTTGATTGACACCTCCCTGCTGGCGGCCCATTGGCCGCGAGTCTGCAGGGGGCGGCGTTGCACCAGCAGCTCCTGTGAGCTGCTGGTGCAATGCTGAATACAGAGAGCGTATTGCTCTCTGCATTCAGCGAGGACAGTGCAGATCAGGTCCGCCAGACTTTGATAAATAGAGGCCTTTATGTACAATATAGTAAAGTAGCATAGCAATTATGGATCAATTTGCAGTGTTTTTCATGTTCAAGAAGGAAATATTAAAAGTTCCTATAAAACTATGTTACACACTGGATGTTAGATATAGTTTACATCATTTTATTGTAAAGAAATATTGGATTTTCTGTATGATTCCGAAATTCAGAGAAACAACAAAATCAATTTTAAAAAGAAAAACAAACACTTAAGGTGCATTGTGTATTGTTTGTTTTTTTGTTAGCTTCTGATTAGGTAAACAGACACAAACTAAAAGGAACAGGGCCATTGTATGTTTTTTTTTCTTTCGTGATTTAGAAAGAGTATGCGATTTTAAACAACTTTCCAATTTAGTTCTATTATCTAATTAGCTTATTTCTCTTGATATCCTTTGTTGAAAAGCATATCTAAATAGGCTCAGTAACTGCTGATTGGTGGCTGCACAAATGCCTCGTGTGATTGGCTCATCCATGTGCCTAAGAATAAAGCAAATTAGATAATAGAAGTAAAATGGAATGATGTTTAAAAATTGTATTCTCTACCTGAACCATGAAAGACACATTTTGGGTTTCATGTCTCTTTAAGTATCTTCTTGCAAAGATTTTTATAAAGATCCCCGTTGGCCAAAACAAAAGTGTGACATAACAAATAATTAATAAAATAACGATGACGAATGCATAATATGTTTGAATGCAGGCTTTTTCCACTTATCCAATAATATTAATTAATGAGGTGTGTAAATAATAATTTAATATCATTTTGTTTAATTTTATACATTGCTTTTTAAATCCCCTCATTTTTGTAATCTCAGATGAGAATTGAAATGATCATATTTATAATGAATGTATAGATTTCATAGTTTAAAGATATTATTTGAAGTTTCACTTTAACATTTTTATTAAACTAAAAACCACATTTGGGGGCGCTCACATATATCATGAACTAATAAATCCAAAATCACAAATACATAAAGTAATTCTAAAGAAATGTAAGTTGGCGAATATTCAAGACCAAGGTTCAAAAACAATAAGAATTAAAAAAAAAATGGAGCTGTAAGGTCACAGAAGTCTCTCGTACGAGCAGCCCTCCAGTAGTGGTTTAGTACACCAACCCCATCTCTAAAATGGCAAAAAGAGTTGGCGTTTCATAATGCAATATATCCGCTCAAACAAGTAATACTTTAAGTTTCAACTCCCATGTACACAACAAGCACTGTATTAGTGCTATTAAAGGGACAGTCTACTCCATAATTGTTATTGTTTTAAAAATATAGATAATCCCTTTATTACACATTCCACAGTTTTGCATAATGAACACTGTTATATTAATATACTTTTTACCTCGGTGATTACCTTGTATATAAGCTTCTGCAGTCTGCCCTCTTATTTCAGTTCTTTTGACAGACTTGCAGTTTAGCCAATCAGTGCCCTCTCATAAGTAAATCCACAGACGTGAGCACAATGTTATCTATATGGCACACGTGAACTAATGCCCTCCAGCTGTGCAAAACTGTCAAATGCATTCAGATAAGAAGTAGCCTTCAAGGACTTAGAAATTAGCATATGAGCCTACCTAGATTTAGCTTTCAACTAAGAAAACCAAGAAAACAAAGCAAATTTGATGATAAAAGAAACTTGGAAAATTGTTTAAAATTGCATGCCCTATCTGATTCATAAAAGTTTAGTTTTGACTAGACTGTCCCCTGTCAGGTCCTCAGAGCTAATATACAGGTAATAAGGGAGGCGCTAAGAAAAGCCAAAGGTATCAAGCACTTATAAAATTTAATAAAAACACATAAGCATACAATAACATATGTATAGGGGACGTCTCCCCAAAACGAAATACTAATAAATAAAAACTAAAATACTAAAAGATGCAATTGATAAAACTTCCACAGATTTAAAACCATACAATTTGTATAGAGCAGTCCCAATCAGTTCGTTTTAGTAGGGTCAGATAGAAATGTCTTTACTCCATATAAAATGTAACTGAGTCTGTGGTCAGCGTCTCACTAGTCAAATACCACCAAGCTGCCAAATTGATAGAGCAATAGCTGCCAAACAGTGTAAGTGGATAATAATATACTTGCAATTCCAAAGTTCTCTTACTGTGTAAGATATCACTTTAGCAGAACATTCAGCCGTGTACTTTACCAGGTCCTTATCCGTGAAGTAGATGTCTTTTCCCCTCGCCCGGTATTCACCTCGAGCGGGGCCGACTGAAACTTTCCGGCGTCTGACGTCACTGAAAGATGTTCCGGTTAGGAGAAGAAGCCGATTCCTGCGCTTACTTCTATGACCTGTAGTCACGGTCCTCTCAGATGAGCCCTGCACTTAGTGCTTATAGCACGCAAGGGATTGGATACTGGGCAAAGTGAAGGATATCCCAGAAATGCTGCCAAGCACAAGTCCTACAGATGATTTACTCCTATTTAGGAGAAGATAGTTCCAAAATGTATAACCCGGGTTATTAAGTAGGAATCAAAAGATATGTAGATTGTTGTCACAGAAATAAAAACAACAACACTGCCAACACATACAACGCGTTTCGCCCTCCTATGGGCTTTATCATCTTGATAAAGCCCATAGGAGGGCGAAACGCGTCGTATGTGTTGAAGTCTAAAGAAATGGCTGCTCAATAGCCGAGAAATGTTTTTATTTGTGCTCCTTTGATCCAGTGTTTCCCCTTAGTTACTTTTTGCCTGGTTGCTGCCTCAGAACACCAGGGTTGTTTGGTTAACACTCAGGTTTGGCCCTTCTTGAACCAGAGACAAGCTTTCAGGGCAGCTCTGAGGACACAGCTGGTGTTTATAGCACTTATAAAATGCTTGAGCACATGTGAATATAAATTTTATGTTGAAATAATACACGTTTGAGTGGATATATTGCACCATGAGGTGCTTGCTCTTTTTTTTTTGTAATTTTTTTTAAACTGGTTGAGCACTTAACTTTCTCTGAATATGTATTTTTATTACCCTGGGAAAGGTCTTAAGAGTGATCAGGGAAACCAGATGTGAACTCAATGTGTATAGAGGGATATGGCTTCACTGAATTGAAAAGGGAGACCCACAGAAGACCAAAACGATCATCTGGAGTTGCCATATCCCTTGTGCAGAACTGGAGTGACTGGTATTTTTGGGCCTGACCAATCTTTCTAGGTGGGATCAGACTAATATACTTTCAAAAGTTCTCCTCTGTTATAAGCACAATTGGGCTAAACAAGGCTGCTCCTAGTGGGAGGCGTGCAAAAGAGCAAGCTACTGAACCATAGTTATTTCCTGGCTGAGTGCTTCTCTTTCTCTAAATATGTATTTTATCCCCCCCTGAAAAACTCTCCCTAAGGATGATAGAGGAAACCAGACATGGAATCTCTGCCCGTGTCTCTAGAGAGATATAACTGCATCTCACTGAAGAGGTTCACGAAAGGCTAAAACGATTGGCTTGGGTCACCAGGTTCTTTATTCAGAGAAGTATTGTCTGGTAGTTTGGGGCTAGACCTTACTTTTCAGGCAGGAGCAGACTGATAAACTTTAAGAAAGTTCTCTGTAAAAGCAAAACTGGGCTAAAAGAGCAATAAAAAAAAAACCAAGATACTTAGCCATTGTTGGTCGCGCTCATTCTCCAAGAATGTAACTTTTAATTAAACAAACAAAACAAAAAATATCTAGTTTATTAACAGGTAAGGTGGGCATATGCCAGAACTATAGCATTAAACATTTTCTATTTAAAGTGTTTTTCTTGAGCGAAATACTATTTTCATAGATCCAAGTTGTAGAATAATAAATAAAAAAAGCTTAGCACGATCGATGTTCAAAACTTAGTTTATGGATTGATTGGAATATCATTATCAAATCTAGGGTCAACTCAAGACATTGGGCTGTATGGGTCAAAAAATGAAAAGTTTCACATGAGAGCACATTTATATATAACTGATGGATTCCATATGAGAATAATTTATCTTAAAATAAATACCATTAGCTTTCCCTATGTGCCAAACTATCTCAAATTATAGAGCCCGCTCTAATTGAACTGTCTTCATTCAAGGTATAGAGGATGCCTTTGATAACCACAACATAAATGGGTTGTTAAGGGGTTTAACATATGGATTGGAATGGGTTTAAATTTGGGGGAAAACCCCATAGTAGACCAATTGATACGCATTGGGTAGACAAGTGGGTTCTCAGTAGCATTTTTGACAATTAAAATGTATTGCATAAATGCTTTTAGCCTAATTTGAAATTCGCTACTGCACGTATTAAATTTTCATTTCATGTCCAATTAATTTACTATTTTTATAAAATCAAAACACTTATTTGCAATCATAAAGATTTAGATTAACATCTTTAGGCCTAAACATATTCCACAGTTTAAAAGTGTGTTTTAGTCACTTTTTTAACATTTTAACAAAACCATTAAATAGCAGCGTTTTCGTAACACTCCCCCCCCCAAAAAAAAATGGCTGCACAAAACCAAAATAGGTTTTCAATAGATTAACTTTATTGAAGTTTATCAAGAAAATAAACAAAGTTTTGTGTTTCATTACAACTGCAGTTTACATGTTTTCATTTTAATTGCTGCGTTGAAATATGACCATTTTTATTTCTGATATTCAGATATGTGTGCAATAGAATGTAATTGGATTTATCTTTTAAAAAGTATACCTGCATAGACTCATTAATATTTGAAGGTGTTTGAGACATATCTCTGTATTCACAAATTGATATTTACTTCCAATCCCATATGCTGAGAGATATCACCAACAGCACATCAAATATTTATTGGGATCAGTGCTGAGTGTTTAAATATAGGCTTCACATTTGCTAGATCTGTACACACTGTAAATCTCACCTGGAATACATCATTTCACACAAGATCACATCTGTATTAAAAAAAAAAAATATGAAGATTTAAAACAGCATTTAGCACTGAATAGTCTTTCAAATTTAAAGGGACAGTAAGCATCTAGTAATTACAAGATTGTTCTGCCAATTTGCAATAAAGTAACAAATGAATGGGTGAGAAAATATTTTAATTGTAATAACTATTTGTTGTAATTGTTTTTAAATAGTAAAACTCCATCCACCAAGTACCGTATATATACAAATCTGGAATCATTACTAGAGTATAAACAGCTAGCCATTCTCATTTTCTTATTAAAATCTCAATTATTTTGCAGTTTGTAATTGTATCACTTCTACTGAGGCCAATTAGGGGTAGTTATGTTTTAGGGTTGGACATTTGAATCATGTTATGTGCACTTTGTATTCTTAGAACTGCAAAAGTCATTATTTTCAGATTTAAAGGGACAGTAAACAAAATAGCAGCTTTAAATGCCTTTAGAATATTTGTTTTGCATTGTTTAAAGCTGTACATTTCTGATTCATAAATAAAAGATTGAATTGAATGCCTCTGTAAAGGGACACTAAACACCATTCAGATTTTTATATAAAATGTTTAGTTATGCATAACAGAACATCTTTTAATATATATATATATATATATATATGTTTTATTCTGCTACCTTTTCATGTAATTTAGCTCTGAAAATTAAACAAGTTCTACTTTTCAGAACTTGAAATGCAACCTGCTGATTTATCAAAGCTAACCATGCTACATATGTGTCAATATTTGTCTGTATCTGATAACAACTGCAAAACAATATACTTAACACTAGGTTTATGACACTGACTAGCCTTGCTGTCTGCAGATTTAAGCCTGTATTGGCTCCTCCAAATAAGGCAAATTGTAGGTGGATTTTGGCTACTGAAAAAATATTGCAGTAAAAAGAATGTTAATTTGTTAAAAAAAAAAAAATAAGACTTGGCTATGTTATTTTATAGCCATACAACAGAAATGTTTTCTTATTAGAAGGTGCTTATTATCACTTTAAATGACAGGAAACAAATCATGAGAGTATATTGCAAAGCTGCTCTAATATTATTACAGTACAATTAAAGTAGATTTGCATAATCAAGAAATGCATAATAAAAAGACAATGCAAGTCTGAACTTTGAATGAGTAGTACATTTTTATGACAGGTTTCAAAGTTATGTCTATTTTTACTCCTCCTGTATCATGTGACAGCCATCAGCCAATCACAAATGCATATACATTTATTCTGTAAATTCTTGCACATGCTCAGTAGGAGCTGCTGACTCAAAAAGTGTAAATATAAAAAGACTGTGCACAGTTTGATAACTGAATTAAGCGCCAGATTACAAGTGGATCACAAATGTTTGTGCACAAGCAATATTGAGTTTTCACATTTGTTTCCACGCAGGTTAAATTTTGCTTGTGTTACAAGTTGAAAGAAAATGCAATAACTTGAGCGCAAGTCAAGTTAAAGCTAGTTGGGTTAGTGCGCCCTAGATCTGTGATTAACTGTTTCACAAAACAAAAAAGTGTCACACAACACATAAAAAATACATTACAAAGTGCAGTTACGCTCATTATAACACTATCTAATAAAAAATATTATAAAAAATATTGCACAAAAAAGTTATAAGGGCTCAAACATATGAGGTCTCAGGTGTTAGAAAAAAAAGCAGGCAAAGGACTTTAACATAGAAATACATACATATACATGTCTAAAGCTGTATACGTATGTATATATAAATGTCTATATATGTGTACATACTGTATGTGTGCATTGGAGCCCTTTGCAGTAAGGTAGATTAAAAACTTGTTAAAGCATATTTATGTAATATTCATATTTAATTTAAATGTTATACTGTGTATTTACTGTAAATATTTCACATTTAAATGTTCTGCACAAAGCAGAATATGTTCTAAGTATTATTAAAAAGATATTCCTACATACATCTGATGAAGGAGGCGAGACCTCCGAAAACGTTACAAAAAAAGTAACTCTGTTTGTTGTGAAAGACCTGAGAGTGCACTTCTTTTTGGCTGGTATATTATTACAAAGTTGCACCCAGGCGGTTACCTTACTGAGGGCAAGATCTGGTATTTGGATACATACATATATATATATATATATATATATATATATATATATATATATATATATATATATATATATATATATAAAAGTTCAGGATAGACAAGCACTCCAGAAATACAGTTCCAATGCCCAGGGTGCAGCAGATAAGTAAATAGAAAATAATGAGGAGTGCACTCGCCAGGACTTTTCAGAAGTTTTAATTCCAATATGTAAATATTGGAATTAAAACTTCTGAAAAGTCCTGGCGAGTGCACTCCTCATTATTTTCTACATATATATATAGATCAATATTGTACCAAAATACCCTCAAATATATGTAGAAATATGTATTTATAAATAAACAGAACATATTTTTCTTTGCAAAGAACATTGGAATGTGAAATATAATATTCATATTTTCCTGAGAATATGTGATCGGAAGTGAGTAAGGTGTTAGTTTTTACCCCCACTTTATTTGCTCCATTGAAATCTGTGGGGGAATCGGTTACCGCACGTATGATATTGCAAGTTCGGCTTTTTGTGCGTGTAATACGAGCGCAACCCGATGCGTGCAAAACGTTTACTTCTAGCACAATTAGCGATCTAGCGAAAGCACATGTTTCTTTGAACTTTTTATATTAAACTCTTGCGGCTTATGCTGTCCTTTTAAAACTAAACGGGCATGACTGTAGCAGTATTATAACCCTTACTTGTGTTGTTAATGTAAAACAGGAAAAAGCAAACATTTTCTCATTTTACATGTTCAAAAGCACTGTTTACTTTTTACTTAAAAGAGCTTGGCTAATTGTAAATTGAAAGAAGAAAAAAAAAAAAGAGTAAAATAAAATACTGCACATTCTTGAACACAATACCTTTTCTCATTCCAACAAAGCTTTGTTTGCCCAGGACTTGATTTGAAGCTTCAGATGTAGAAAATCTGTTGGCAGACTAACTTCTACATCTGTTCTTTAATGTATTCAAAAATGCTTTTCATATACAGTACAGTACCTGTTTTTATTGAAAGCACTCTGTATGATGTCTGTAATTCAAATCAGAAAGAGCTAAAGAAGAAACCATTATGAGACAGACATAGATCTTCTATAATGTGTCAGGATTGCAATGCTCATCTGTGCCTGAATATAGACACCAATTTCCATTGCAAGTATAAAAGAAAATATTAGCTTTAGAAATGTTTACTAGAGCTGTATATTTGTATCAGTGCATCATAAATATCTCATGCAGAGGATGTTGATGTGACATTGATGAATCATAGACTAATATAGAAAATTATTAATTTTTAGTTTGTTCTGATAGCCATTGCAAATTAGCAAAAAAATATACCAAAAAAGGGAAAAGGTGTCTAAAAGCCAAACAGAGCTGGGCAACTAATTAACTTAGGCCTAGATTTAGAGTTTGGCGGTAGCCGTCAAAACCAGCGTTAGAGGCTCCTAACGCTGGTTTTTACCGCCCGCTGGTATTTGGAGTCAGTCAGGAAAGGGTCTAACGCTCACTTTGCAGCTGCAACTTTTCCATACCGCAAATCCCCCTACGCCATTTGCGTATCCTATCTTTTCAATGGGATCTTTCTAACGCCGGTATTTAGAGTCGTGGCTGAAGTGAGCGTTAGAAATCTAACGACAAAACTCCAGCCGCAGAAAAAAGTCAGTAGTTAAGAGCTTTCTGGGCTAACGCCGGTTTATAAAGCTCTTAACTACTGTGTTCTAAAGTACACTAACACCCATAAACTACCTATGTACCCCTAATCTGCTGCCCCTAATACCGCGACACCTACATAATATTTATTAACCCCTAATCTGCCGCCCCCAATGTCGCCGCCACCTACCTACACTTATTAACCCCTAATCTGCCGACCGGACCGCACCACTACTATAATAAATGTATTAACCCCTAATCCGCCTCACTCCCGCCTCAATAACCCTATAATAAATAGTATTAACCCCTAATCTGCCCTCCCTAACATCGCCGATACCTAACTTCAAGCATTAACCCCTAATCTGCAGACCGGACCACACTGCTACTATAATAAATGTATTAACCCCTAAAGCTAAGTCTAACCCTAACACTAACACCCCCCTAAATTAAATATAATTTAAATCTAACGAAATAAATGAACTCTTATTAAATAAATTAATCCTATTTAAAGCTAAATACTTACCTGTAAAATAAACCCTAATATAGCTACAATATAAATTATAATTATATTGTAGCTATTTTAGGATTAATATTTATTTTACAGGTAACTTTGTAATTATTTTAACCAGGTACAATAGCTATTAAATAGTTAATAACTATTTAATAGCTACCTAGTTAAAATAATTACAAAATTACCTGTAAAATAAATCCTAACCTAAGTTACAATTAAACCTAACACTACACTATCAATAAATTAATTAAATAAAATACCTACAATTATCTACAATTAAACCTAACACTACACTATCAATAAATTAATTAAATAAAATACCTACAATTAAATAAACTAACTAAAGTACAAAAAATAAAAAAGAACTAAGTTACAAAAAATAAAAAAATATTTACAAACATTAGAAAAATATTACAATTTTAAACTAATTACACCTACTCTAAGCCCCCTAATAAAATAACAAAGACCCCCAAAATAAAAAAAATGCCCTACCCTATTCTAAAATTAAAATAGAAAAGCTCTTTTACCTTACCAGCCCTTAAAAGGGCCCTTTGCGGGGCATGGCCCAAAGAATTCAGCTCTTTTGCCTGTAAAAAAAACATACAATACCCCCCCAGCATTACAACCCACCACCCACATACCCCTAATCTAACCCAAACCCCCCTTAAATAAACCTAACACTAAGCCCATGAAGATCTTCCTACCTTGTCTTCACCTCTCCGGGTTCACCGATCCATCCACCGAAGTCTTGATCCAAGCCTTCGAAGTCTTGATCCAAGCCCAAGCGGGGGCTGAAGAGTGACGTCCATCCTCCGGCTGAAGTCTTGATCCAAGCGGTTAGAAGAGGACATCCGGACCGGCAAACATCTTCTTCCAAGCCACATCTTCTATGTTCTTCAATCCGATGACGACCGGCTGATCTTCAAGACCTCCAGCGCGGATCCATCCATCTTCACCGACGAATGACGGTTCCGTTAAGGGACGTCATCCAAGATGGCGTCCCTCGAATTCCGATTTGCTGATAGGATTCTATCAGCCAATCGGAATTAAGGTAGGAAAATTCTGATTGGCTGATGGAATCAGCCAATCAGATTCAAGTTCAATCCGATTGGCTGATCCAATCAGCCAATCATATTGAAATCGCATTCTATTGGCTGTTCTGATCAGCCAATAGAATGCAAGCTCAATATAATTATAATTTATATTGTAGCTATATTAGGGTTTATTTTACATGTAAGTATTTAGCTTTAAATAGGATTCATTTATTTAATAAGAGTTAATTTATTTTGTTAGATTTAAATTATATTTAACTTAGGGGGGTGTTAGTGTTAGACTTAGCTTTAAGGGTTAATACATTTATTATGGTAGCGGTGAGATCCGGTCGGCAGATTAGGGGTTAATTATTGTAGGTAGGTGGAGGCGACGTTGGGGGCGGCAGATTAGGGGTTAATAAATATAATATAGGGGTCGGCGGTGTTAGGGGCAGCAGATTAGGGGTACATAAGGATAATGTAGGTTGCAGCGGTGTACGGAGCGGCAGATTAGGGGTTAATAATAATATGCAGGTGTCAGCGATAGCGGGGGTGGCAGATTAGGGGTTAATAAGTGTAAGGTTAGGGGTGTTTAGACTACGCAAAATTTACAGCCCACTAGATCGATCTAGATGCAGTGGCATCTTTGTTCTTTAATAAGGGATCTGGGAGGGGGAGGGTTGAAGATTATTTAGGGGGGCCAGCTACACTACAGCAAACATATATTTTATATTAAAAAAGTTAAAAAAAACTATTTTGGGGGGCAAATTGGGTACTGGCAGACAGCTGCCAGTACCCAAGATGGCGGCATATAGACAGAGGGGGAGGGTTAGAAAGATGTATGGGGGGATCAGGGAGGTTGTGGGGTAAGGGGGGATCTATCACTGCAGACTTTATGCCAAAAAATAAAAAAAATTAAAAATATTTTTATTTCAATACTGGCAGACTTTCTGCCAGTACTTAAGATGGCGATGACAATTGTGAGGTGGGGAGGGAAGAGAGCTGTTTGAGGGGGGTCAGGGGGGGATCAGGGGGTGGGATGTGTCAGGTGGGAGACTGATCTCTACACTAAAGCTAAAAATTAACCCCACAAGCTACCTAATTAACCCCTTAACTGCTGGGCATATTACAAGTGTGGTGCGCAGCAGTATTTAACGGCCTTATTATTACCAAAAAGCAACACCAAAGCCATATATGTCTGCTATTTCTGAACAAAGGGGATCCCAGAGAAGCATTTACAACCATTTGTGCCATAATTGCACAAGCTGTTTGTAAATAATTTCAGTGAGAAACCTAAAATTGTGAAAAATTTAAGTTTTTTTTTTTATTTGATCGTATTTGGCGGTGAAATGGTGGCATGAAATATACCAAAATGGGCCTATATCAATAATTTGGGTTGTCTACTACACTACACTAAAGCTAAAATTAAACCTAAAAGCTCTCTACAAGCTCCCTAATTAACCCCTTCACGGCTGGGCATAATACACGTGTGGTGTGCAGCGGCATTTAGCGGCCTTCTAATTACCAAAAAGCAATGCCAAATCCATATAGGTCTGCTATTTCTGAACAAAGGGGATCCCAGAGAAGTATTTACAACCATTTATGCCATAATTGCACAAGTTGTTTGTAAATAAATTCAGCGAGAAACCTAAAGTTAGTGAAAAAAATTGTGAAAAAGTCAACATTTTTTTTTATTTGATCGCATTTGGCGGTGAAATGGTGGCATGAAATATACCAAAATGGGTCTAGATCAATGCTTTGGGATGTCTTCTAAATATAAATATATACATGTCAAGGGATATTCAGGGATTCCTGAAAGATATCAGTGTTCCAATGTAACTAGCGCTAATTTTGAAAAAAAGTGGTTTGGAAATAGCAAAGTGCTACTTGTATTTATGGCCCTATAACTTGCAGAAAAAGCAAAGAACATGTAAACATTGGGTATTTCTAAACTTGGGACAAAATTTAGAAACTATTTAGAATGGGTGTATTTTGGTGGTTGTAGATGTGTAACAGATTTTGGGGGTAAAAGTTAGAAAAAGTGTGTTTTTTTCCATTTTTTCCTCATATTTTATATTTTTTTATAGTAAATTATAAGATATGATGAAAATAATGGTATCTTTAGAAAGTCCATTTAATGGCGAGAAAAACGGTATATAATATGTGTGGGTAAAGTAAATGAGTAAGAGGAAACTTAAAGCTAAACACAAACACTGCAGAAATGTAAAAATAGCCATTGTCATTAAGGGTAAGAAAATTGAAAAATGGTCCGGTCATTAAGGGGTTAACTATGTTCTTTTGGTAACCTTGGTTGAAAAGCATATGTACATGTGTTCAGCTGCAGCAATGCACAACTGGGAGCTAGCTGGTAATTATATATATATATATATATATATATATATATATATATATATATATATATATATAAAGCAATGTCCATATGAAGTACAATCTCACCTATCTAAACAGCTGCCAGGGTGCAAGCAAAGCAAATATCTAGTAAATAATAGGGATGGGCGAATGTTTCTAAAAATTCAAAATTTAAAACGAATTTTGATACATTCGTTCGTTTGAATCGAATTTCTAATGTTTATATAACATTCTAACATTCTATTTTTGAGTTTTCTAATTTTTCAATAAAATTCGAAAATATTCGATCGAATAATAGAATGTTTAGCTATCTACTCATTCAATTTTGAAATGTAATATTCAAATTCGAATGTGACATTCGAATTTGAAATAGTATTTCTAGTCTAATACTATGTTTTAAATGAAATATTCAAATTCAAATCTCACATTCGAATTCGATTGTCACATTCGAATTTGAAATAGTATTTCTAGTCTAATACTGTGTCTTTTAAATCTAATATTCTAATTCGAATGTGATATTCGATTCAAATGTGATATTTGATTTGAATGTGACATTCAAATTCGAAATAGTGTTTCTAGTCTACAATTGTGTTTTATAAATGTAATATGCGAATTCGAAAGTGACATTCGAATTCCAATGTGACATTCGAATTCGACTGTGACATTCGAAAACTGAAAATAACATTCAAAAATCGAATTTTTAAGAATATTCGTTCTTATCAACATTCTATTATGTAAATCGAATTTCTACAATAACATTCATTCTAACATTCAAATTCGAATATAAACACATTCGCCCATCCCTAGTAAATAACCACAAACTTGCACTCTCTGTTCTTTTCAAACATCTTTACTAGTGCTGTGACGTTTCATGGACAGAATTACCCTTTCTCGGTCGAAGGTATATATACTTATATCATAGTCCTTTCCAGTCAAACAGCTTGTCATATACCATATACTTTTTTATCCATTATAAAAAAAAAAGATTAATATTTATATTAATCATTTTTATTAGAAATTGTATATATGAGAGTTACACTTTGTTTTAATGTATTTACGCTGTGTTTGGTGCACTTTATTATTATACTTGACGCAAGGTCTTCACTTGCTCTAACCCAATAAATGCAAATTCTGTTTGCGCTCTTGCGCACTCTTTTACTTTCAACTTGTAATATGCACGTGGTTGCTAACTTTAGTGCACCATTTGTAATCTAGCCATAAATTGTCACCAAGGGTCGCCACATGTATAATAGGGGCCCATATGGGCTTTTGGGGTTTTAATATAGATTGCAGAGACTCCGTTGTACAGTACAGAAATAAAAATACTTATTTTCTTGCAACTTGATCACTGTTACCACCTGGCTATACAGACAAACTTCTTATATGTTTATTAGAGATGGACTTGTCTACTAGAAAATAAACTTTATTAGAGATCCCACCACGTCTGCGATATTACCATGCATGTTTGTGGTGACATAATATAGCTCTGGGAGTGCCACCAACTTTTCTACCAATTATCCGGCCTGCAGTGCAGGGGAATCGCTGATCTGTTCCAGATCTACCTATTTGTATATATACACTCCATTACAACTATTAGGGAGAGTTGTTACTCTGGAATAGCCTGAAGTATCTTCTGGGTTGGGCTTTTTTGTTTTTATAGTGGTATTAAATTAGGTGTAATTTTTATTATTTTGGATAATTTTGTTTATTATCTTATTACTAGGGAGCCTATTTATCAAATATCTGTCCGACATGATCCGATCAGCAGGATCATGTCCGACAGACATCGCTGAATGTAGATAGCATTACGCTCTCCGCATTCACCATTGCACCAGCAGTTCTTGTGAATTGCTGGTGCAATGCCGCCCCTTGCAGATTTGCGGCCAATCGGCCGCTAGCAGGGGGTGTCAATCACCCCGATTGTATTCGATCAGGTTGATTTCTGGCGATCGCTGTCCGCCTCCTCAGAGCAGGCGGACAAGTTATGGAGCAGCAGTCTTTAGACTGCTGCTCCATAACTCGTGTTTCTGGCGAGCCTGAAGGCTCGCCAGAAATACGGGGCTTCAAGCTCCAAACGGAGCTTGATAAATAGGCCCCTAGGGGTTTATGTTAGGGTGTTAGGTTTTAACATAACTTTCTTTTCCCCATAGACATAAATGGGGTTGCGTTATGGCGATCGCCATTAGTTTTTTCTCCATTGATGTCTATGGGGGAAAGCGTTCACGAGCACATAAAGTCAGGCCTTGGGTTTTGTGCGGTATGAAGCTTATCGCACCATTATTATCGCATGCATTATATATATTGCATGCATTATTTACGCACCCGGTATAGCACAAAACGTGTAATCTTGGTGATAGTTTGTAGGGAAAGTAAGTTCAAGGAGAAGAGCCAAATTCACCTAGCCGTCACAGTATTTAACATAGAATTCTTGAAGACTTGTGCAGCCACCAAAAATTTGTTTTGCACAATTTTTATGTAACAAATATTCTGGAAAATTAGTTTCCCCGAATATTCATTGGCTGCACTAATCAGAATATTCATAAACATTTACATTCATTTTCGTTAAAATTAATATAATTGTTTAAAAGCTATTAGTGAAAAAGCTGACCTGTAGCTTATACTCACATTCAGCCCGCTGGAGAGCTGCACTACACTGGTCCTCTTTTTCACATAGGAGGTTTAGCGCGGCCGGCTCCCAGGGCCTACACTAAAGGACTTTCTCCCTGGGAGCCGCCGTGCTTAGACTTCTGTTAGCGAGGTTGGGGCTCTGTGAAGAAGAGGACCAGGATAGCGTGGCTCTTCAGTGCACTGAATTTGTTTTAACCCTTAAAAACTTAAATAAAACTAATGCATACTGATGAATTTTATCTGTATTTTTTAGTTCTCTTTAAAATTTTATTTGCGCAATCATTCGGATACTCTTTTTTTTTTTTTTTAAACAAAACTAATATTGTAATGTTCCCTGCAAATTTACATTCATAACTAAATTAATGAATTAATGTACATCCCTGATGCTTATTCAAACTTAAAGAATAAGCATATTGGAGGAAAAAAAGTTACAAAGTGCTTTCGTTATTTTTTCCTGTAAATATAAAAATTGCCAATGTGTGCGTGTGTGTGTATGTGTATATATATATATATATATATATATATATATATATATATATATATATATATAGGTAGTTCTGTGGTCCAAGCACTCGCTGTAAATGTGTATTGCCTGGGTGCACTCTATGGTAGATAGGTAGAAACATCAAGGAAAGAAGAGGCACTCACAGGACTTAGTTAACATAAATTTTATTAGTTTTTTTTATCAATTCAGTCAACGTTTCGGTCCTCACAGGGACCTTTGTCAAGACTGTTTCTCAATACGAGAGTGTATGCTATGACTGCTGAACAGTCCTGTGAGTGCTCCTTCTTTCCTTGAAGTTTATATATATATACTGTATATTATATAAAAGCTGTAAATAATTATATTTAGCTTATGGCTTTAATGTCACATTTAACTATGCAGTACTGAACAGCCATAATTTTATAGATTACCCACATATGCGTTAATCATGGAAAGGTTGCATACCACTGGCAGTATTGCAAACAGATTGCAATCACATAAACTATATTTTTATTGGCTTCTAATGGCTCAATAGTACATTCACAGCATTATATGTGAATGGCATTGAAGAGTCCCAAATTAAAAACGAGCTGTTCTCCAACCTGCAAGGCAGTGTTGCCAAGATACCCAGGTGACAAGAAAGATTTTGTGCCAGTCCCACAAAATAGGACTGTCATTCTAAAAGATTGGACATTTATACAAAGAGACAAAGGAGGTTTTTAAAAAAAAAAATCATCTCCGTCACAGCTCAAAGCTACTCTTAACTACAAAAAAAAGTCTAATAATTCCAATAGTTCGAAATTATGTCCAATATTGCTGCCCAGCATTTTTATATACTGGTTATACAATCAACATAAGTTTGTCTGTGTTTAAAAGAAATACAAATTTGATTTTAAAGAGACATTAAAGGAATATGAAACCCACAATTTTTCTTTTTTTTTTTTTTAAACAATTTTACAATTTACTGTTTTATCTAATTTGTTTTGTTCTCTTGCTATCCTTTGCTTACATCAGGTAAGCCAATGACAAGAGCCATATATCTGCAGCCATAAATCAGCATCTCCTTCAACAAAGTATACCAAGAGAACAAAACAACTTTGATTCTAGAAGTAAAGTGGAAAGTAGTTTAAAATTGCATGTTCTGTCTGAATAGGGAAAGAAACATTTTGGGTTTAATATCCCTTTAAAAGAACATTAAATTATTGGGCACAACTTTAACAGAATGGTTACTGTACACCATTTTATTTCCTTTTGCCTGCAGCATAGACATTTACTGGTTGGGGAAGCTATGCATTTTCATACTGGGCACCGCCATCTTGTAATCATGTAATAGAAGTGATGAAAATACAGTGATTAGTTAGGTTTCCCAACTGTATTGTGCTCTTGGGTTAGCCCACAAAATACAGGGCATGAGGTTTACATTTTTGCACTTTTTATACACAATTTAATAACTACATAACATATATAAAAGGCCACATGAGTAATATAGAGCAATGCAGCCACTGAAAATGTAAAGTATCCTCTTTGTATCATACACGTTAGCCCATAGTGAACAGTACAACTGAAAGAATCCAGCAATACTGATTTGTAATGTTGCCTCAGATTTAAAGAATACTTAGGCTTTAAGATGGCGCTACCCAATGTGAAGATGTGCTTGACCAACCAGCACAAGTAAGTGATAAAAGTAAAAGAAAAACTTTGAAGAGATCTTCAGGGCATTGGAAGAGAATCAATAAAATGGTAAGTAGTGGCTGCGCTATTGTAGTTGTGCACAGCAGTTTAATTATATGAAGAAAAATGCAATATACATTTATTTTTTAGTTTTCCTGTAATGTAGTTCTAAAAATTGTGAGCTTTCCAAACAGTCATAGGTTGCACACTCTTGTGACCTATTTATAACTGTCAACGCTAAGCATTGTAAGGAATAGAAATCTAGATTACAACATGGCAACACCCATCATTTCATTTTTTTTCAATATTTAACCCCTTGCACCAATTGGATGTAGGCACTACATTACACAGTACTTTTCCCAGCATACTGTCTTGACGTAGTATCTACATCCAACACTGTGGCGCATGCTGCCGTCCCTGCTTGCAACTTAGACAGCGGAGACTGCAGCTGGGGGCAGAAGCTTCATCTTCATATGGTAAGGGAGCATTGATTGTGTTCCTTTACCATATGAAGGCAGATCACTGATCGTTACAGACATTGACACTATTTTTGTCACGCTCTGGAATGATCATTGTTGGTACCAAGTGGGAACAGTGGGAAAGAAGTAGGAAGAGGGGTGGATCAGACCAGTGGTGAAGGGGGAAGGGAGGGCGGCTTTCCCTATGATACATAAAAATGTGAGGTCGGGGAGAGGAAGGGATGGGGCCCTACACTATGGTACACACACTTGAGGGGGGACCCTTTGCTACAAAAAAAAATAATCTTAGAGGGGAGAGGGTGAGGGTGGCTGATAAGAAGCAAAAGCTATTTCTGTTTAAACCGAGTGATAGCAAAAAATGCTAAAAATTCTCAGTTACTTTGGGCAAGTTTTTCCTGGTAGCGAAGGGGTTAAACAACTAATAACTGAAATAAGGGGGCAATTTGCAGAGCCTTAGATTCAAGGTAATCACAGAGGTAAAAAGTGTATTAATATAACTGTTGGTTATGCAAAATTTGGGAATGGGTAATAAAGGGATTATCTGTCTTTTTAAACAACACAAATTCTGTTGTTGACAGTCCCTTTAACATTGGATTATATAAAGAACCCCAAAAAATGGCTTTTCTTTTGCATTTTTTTTTCTTTTTGCTGGAGATTTCACAGACATTCAAACAAGCAAAAAATGTGTCCTATTGAAGGGACATTTTAGTGCAAAACATTGCACACCATCTACACTGCAATTATATGTGCTCAACCCCTGCACATAGTTAAAGCCCTGCCCTATTTGTAAATTAAAGGGACAGTCTAGTCAAAACTAAGCTTTTATGATTCACATAGGGCATGCAATTTTAAGCAACTTTCCAATTTACTTTTATCATCAAATTTGTTTGTTTTCTTGGTATTCTTTGTTGAAAGCTCAACCTAGGTAGGCTCATATGCTAATTGCTAAGCCCTTAAAATGCTTAAACCTTTTCCCCAGCTAGACAGCGCTAGTTCATGTGTGTCCTATAGATACCATTTTACTAACTCCTGTGCAGTTATTTATGATTTAACACTGATTGGCTAAAATGCAAGTCTGTTAAAAGAACTGAAATAAGGGGGCAGTCTGCAGAGGCTTAGATACAATTTCATCACAGAGGTAAAAAGTGTATTAATATAACTGTTGGCTATGCAGAACTAGGAAATGGGTAATAAAGGGATTATCTATATTTTCAAACAATAAAAATGGTGGAGTAGGGAATAAAGAAATCTATATAAAAGCGCTGCATTAAAACGTTGATTATTTTTTCTGGGGGAAAAAAGTAAGGAAAAAATTGTTTTAATAGAATTAAATCTAATACAGCAGTATCCTACAAATGCTTATAGGCTATTAGGTATTCCGGGTAATATGTCCATTAGTACTTTTTATACATTTTTGGTTAATAAACTCATTCTACTCATGGTTATTGGATGTTAAGTATAATGAGCATTCATATGAAGCACTTTATGAGCAGAAATTATATTACTTATACTGCACAATGTTAAAACGTTGCTCTTTAATATTGATTCTTTACATTTTTAATACAATGTTCTTTAAGCCTATCTCCCTTTAAATCTGCTTGAGAATCTAAAATGCTGGAAGTTGTTCATTACAGAGGAAAAGCTGAATAGGTTATGATTGAGATATAGGGCTACATTTATCAAGCAGTGGATGGTCCATCTTTTCAAGCGAGCCTGAAATGAAAGTTATAGGGAAAGCCTAGTCCAAAATAAACTGTCATGATTCAGATGCAGAATGTGATTTTAAACAACTTTCCAATTTACTTTTATCACCAATTTTGCTTTGCTCTCTTGGTATTCTTAGTTGAAAGCTAAACCTAGGAGGTTCATATGCTAATTTCTTAGTCCTAAAAGGCCGCCTCTTATCTGAATGCATTTTGACAGTTTTTCACCACTAGAGGGTGTTAGTTCATGTGTGTCATATATAAATAACACTGTGCTTACGCATGTGGAGTTACCTAGTAGTCAGCACTGATTGGCTAAAATGCAAGTCTGTCAAAAGAACTGAGATAAGGTGGCAGTCTGCAGAGGCTTAGATACAAGATAATCACAGAAATAAAAAGTGTATTTATATAACTGTGTTGGTTATGCAAAACTGGGGAATGGGTAATAAAGGGATTATTTTTGTCACTTTGAGTTTATAGAAACTGCTAAAGGATTTTTTTTATTTCTGTATCGTATTTTATTTTTCTCTAAATCTTTCCATTTAGGTTATCATAATTGAAATACACAAAATAAAGTGGCCCACTGTGCAGTTATAGAATTAAATGAGAAAACAAAGGACACCAATTGTCAGCTAAAGTGAATGACACTAGAATATATGTTAGGAAAATTCTTGTGTTAAACGCTTACAGCAGCAAAACAGAGAAAGATAGATTGTCATCTTGTGTAATGAAAACGATCAGGGGTAGTTCTCATTACATTGTAAACTGACAGCAAATGTAGAGGGATAGTAAACACCATTTTATTACAAGACATCTCTGGTCTGTTGATGTAGAATAATATATCAGCAAAATCTAAACATTTTTAAAACAAATTAACATACTTTTTACTGCAATTCCTTTTTTTATTTTTTTTTCTAACAGCCAACCACCATTTGCCTTATTTGGAGAAGTGAATCTGGGCTTTAGTCTGCAGCCAACAAGAATAGCCACTGTTATGAAGTTAGCATAAAGAACATTGTTTTACAGTTGTTATGTGTTAAAAGCCAATTAGGAAAATATATGTGGCAGGGTTAGCCTATAGTCTCAAAAATAGAAAACCTCAGTTTTCAGAGCTACAATACATGAACAGAAGGCAAAATACATAATGAAAGTATATTGCAGAGTTGTTTCATTATGCATAACTAAAGACTTTTATATAAAAAAAAAATCTCAAGATGTTCAGTGTCCCTTTAAAAGGACATTCAATTACATGTTTCATTAATTAATCAAAAATTATTTACAGCTTTACAAATATCTGCATGCAAAACAAATATTATAAGGGCATTTAAAGCTGCTATTTTGTTAGTAAAATATGCATTATTTTGTAGGGCCTGGGATACACACCGTGAAATGTTATTTTACTTCCTTCCTTTGTTGTGACCAATTATGCACAGATTCAAATGAGTTCATGTACATATTAGCCAATCACATGCAATATGTAGAAATGCCAGTGTTCTACATTTTGTGGAATTCACTCCAGCTGCTAATATTTAGAGTTACAAAAAACCTGTTGATGACACTTGCGTGTCCAACTCTAGGGGGTGCTCAACGGAACAAATCTACTGGTGAAATGTGTACAAACAAATGTGATAGTAAGTATGATGTTAATATCTACAGATTCACACAAATCCAACAGAAATAATCCGTGTAACCAATGTACAATAGACAATTGATAGAAAGTCTCATCTGAGTCCTTAATAGGTATCAATGTATGAGTTGGAAATATCCCAATGTGGTCTTCTGTGATGATGGGATTATACTCCAAACGTGGGTTAATATCTGTAATCACGGCAGCTCTTCTTCATAAAGAACAGCAAATCCTGAATATCTGTGAATGAAGATCACAAAAGAGGGCACCTCCTAGTGTGGTACTGCAAGTAGAACCAACAATAACATATCTTGTGATAGAAATATACTCACAAAATGAGCAGCACCCAATGTGCTAAGTGATGCAAGCTGAGATCTCACAGTTTCCCAGCGAACTGATCTTCAAGAGGATGTGGAGGCTCAAGTGTGCCAGGGAGTGGTCCAATAAAGCTCAGGCTTCCATAAAGTTCAACTCATTTTGTGAGTATATTTCTATCACAAGATATGTTATTGTCAGTTCTACTTGCAGTACTACACTAGGAGGCATCCTCTTTTGTGATCATTATTCACAGATATTCAGGATTTAATATTTAGAGTTAATTTACAGGAAAATAAATAATGAATGTGCATTGGAAGTTTTTTGGATTATGCAATTTTGTTTTTAGTTTAATGTCCCATTAATTGTGTGGAAAAGGTTTGGGGAACCACTGAAAATACGCATGCGTAGAGACACACACAAACATGCACATGTGTGTAAAAATATATATATATTTAATATTTAACATAACAGGTGAACTTTTTCTTGTGTAGCAAATGAACATATACATTTGTTTAATGAAAACAAATGTAAATATTCCCCAAATATTTAGTATTTGTTTAGTTTAAAACCAAACAAATTTTGAATAGCAATGGCAACAAATATTCAAAATATAATATTTGTTTAATATTTGTTATGAAAGTTTCGACTGAACCAAATCTTTCACCCTTGCACACCTCTACGTCCTACTAATATTTATTGGTAGCATGGTTTTTTAATACTAAAGTTCATTGTCCGATAAATATGAATGCCCATTGTGGCTAGTAGCCAATGAGTATTAATAGGAAGCACCAATCAGTCAATAAACATTTGTAGGTTTTTGGCCAGGGAGATTGCCAAGGGGACCTGTTAGTACTGACACAAAGGAGGTTGTAGGAATCGTGTGCAATCAGATCACTTTTTATTAAAAACTTATATTAAAACAAAGTATAAGCAATGCTTAGCTTCAATTCTTAGTGGTTCATTAGTTGCTAAAGATGCATACACTGTCAGGGAGATAGATCACTGTAATCACAGAAGGAACTCCATCTCCATCTAATCAGGTGACAAACACTTTGTGAAAGATGTTTCAGCAAAGCCTCCTCTCAACATCTGCTTGTTCAATTATTGTTCTGCTTGGAAGCAGCACTGCTAATAAATCTGGCAGGTTTCTGTGTTCAGTTAGTCACTATTCAGGTTTTATCAAGCTGCATTTAGACTATCTCAATCTTCTTTTCAATTTGCTCTCAGTTCTGTTAAGTATCAGAGAGAGAGAGCCCACAGCTACTACCCCACTTTTTCTCTCTCTAGAAACACACCACTAGACATCAATAGAACCACCAAATTGTTTTAAACACAATGAACAGTATATTAAAGGACCATTAAGTATAGTACACTTGAAAAATCACCAAGTGCATAATAAAAATACAATGACATTCCACTTAGTATGAATTTTAAATGAGCAGTAGATTTTTTTTTCTGATAAATTTCAAAATTTTCTTCAAATTGCCATGCCCCCTGTATCATGTGACACCCATCAGCCAATCCCAGAATTGTTTCTGTATACACTGTAAAGTTTTGCACATGCTCAGCAGTAGCTGTTGCCTAAGAAAGTGTACATATAAAAAGACTGCACAATGTGATAATGCAATTACATTTGAAAGTCACTTAAAACTGATGCTCTATCTGAATATTAAATGTTCAGTTTTGACTTTAGTGTCTTTTTAAACAAGCAGTGAAGTAGCCATCTTTCCTGCACAGTGTTTTGACAAATATACGTTCATTTGTCATAATAAAGTTGGTTTCTCTTAGTGCTACTCAATACTGTGAGCCTATTTCTGTTTATGTCGCACGCGGAGCAGGAAAGCCAAACAAGCTGTATTTTCTTGCCGCAATATTAAAGGGACATAATACTCATATGCTTAATCACTTGAAACTGATGCAGTATAATTGTAAAAAGCTGACAGGAAAATATCACCTGAGCATCTCTATTTAAAAAAGGAAGATGTTTTACCTCACAATCTCCTTAGCTCAGCAGAGTAAGTTCTGTGTAAAAAGTTATACTCAGCTGCAGCCCAGCTGCAGGTAAAACAAATAAAGAAATGAACAGCAGCCAATCAGCATCAGCAGTGCTGAGGTTATGAACTCTTTTACTGTGATCTCATGAGATTTCACTTAACTCTCATGAGATTTCATTGTTACACTGAATAGGGAAATAACATGAGTGCACAAGACTCATCCTTTCAGCTGTCCCGGGACAGACATACTGATTTGCTGCTTAGAAATCCTTTACAATGGGATGTGGCTACTGAGGAACGTTTGAGGTAAAATATCTTTCTTTTTTACATAGAGATGTTCAGGTGATATTTTTTAGTCAGCTTTTTACAGTTATGCTGCATCACTTTAAAGTGTTTAAACATTTGGGTATTATGGCCCTTTAATTTTACCTCTAAAAGAAAACTTTAATGAACTAATAATGTATTAACTGCTTGATTAATTATTTGTGTACGGAATCAGGAAAACTTTCCAATTCCTTACAGTATGTTTAACTATTAGTGCAATTTTTAGTACAATTAGTATGATGTAAAGAAAAAAGAAAACGTCTTTATAAGTTCTCCTAATAATCAGTGTTCACAACAGTTTATCAATGGAGGGAAACTAAACATAATTTTTGTTTTATTTTTTCTTCGGGTAATCCATGCCATGTTTTATTATTCCCTATCTATATCCTGCTTTTTAATGTTGAAATTAGTTTAAGTGGCTCTTACTGTAAATGTTCAGGAGACTTACAGATAGGGATAGCATTCTAAAAGGTTTGTTTACCAATAAAATATTTTTGCAGAACAAATGGTATATTCACTAAGCAGAATGTAGGACTCAAATAAAAATGGTGTTGTTTGTTTGACCAAATTTGCCAAAACCTCCCATAATGCCCACTTATGACTTCTGCAAGTGAAGACAGTGTTTTCCAAATTTTGGAAGCTTCTGAGAATCTTGTCCATAATTGAATTTGTGCCATTGAGGAAGCATTGAAATTGTATCAGATACTATAAAAATTACCAAAAATCTGAGGAATACATACATTGGAATCTTAGATATAAAAGTTCCAATAATTAAAGGGACATAATACTCATATGCTAAATCACTTGAAACTGATGCAGTATAACTGTAAAAAGCTGACAGGAAAATATCACCTGAGCATCTCTATGTAAAAAAGGAAGATATTTTACCTCACAATTTCCTCAGCTCAGCAGAGTAAGTTCTGTGTAAAAAGTTATAACTCACCTGCTCCCAGCTGCAGGTAAAAAAAAAAAAAAAATGAAGTAATGAACAGCAGCCAATCAGCATCAGCAGTGCTGAGGTCATGAACTCTTACTGTGATCTCATGAGATTTGACTTAACTCTCATGAGATTTCATAGTAAACTTCCTTTACCTGATTGGTGAAATAATATGAGAGTTCAACAGGCTCATCCCCTAAGCTGTCCTAGGACAGACACACTAAAATGCTGCTTAGAAATCCTTTACAATGGGAGGTGGCTACTGAGGAACTTTTGAGATCAAATATCTTTCTTTTTTACATAGAGATGTTCAGGTGATATTTTCTAGTCAGCTTTTTACAGCTATGCTGCATCACTTTCAAGTGTTTAAACATTTGGGTATTATGGCTCTTTAATGTCTCCAATGTTATGTTTTTGACATACTGTATATTTGTATTACTCATTGCTGCCAATAGCAATTACAAATGTATTAACTTGTAGACGTTTTATTGAATTATTTTTACTATATTCGTACAATGCTCTATGCTGTCTGCACTAATACGATTTCACTTCGTATTCTATTAGTCATTTTATTTTAATTTACTATTGGCATTTGTTACACTGCTAAGTAATGCTGCTATTTTATAGATGTATTGTTATTTATATTTGTTGTAAACATAAGAACGAAATAAATAATCTTATAAAAAGTGGCTTATTTAAAACGACAAAGAGAATGAGAAAGAAAGAAAAGATCTTTAAGCTCTAACAAATGAAAAAGAGAAAGAAAGAATTGTAATATAGATGAGTTAATTTTTGTGTTTTTTTCTATTCTTTTAAACCATCATGAAAACATTTATTATACCTAGGGACCATTTTAAAGACCTTTAGTTGTGAAGCATTAAAAAAAAATTGCTTGCAGAGGATGGAGGTATCAAAGGTATAACTGTCTCTGGGCCTTTCCATTGTCTCCCAGTCATGCATTATTCTTGTATCAGCTCATAAGCACGCTTTATTACAATTCAGAGCTGATACTAGAGAAATTCAAGGCTGCATGATTTTGGGGAACAGTTGAAAGTACCAGAGGTGCATTCAGCACTTACAAATTTGTCTCACAAGAAGTTTTAATTCAGGTAAGTGCTTTTTTCACAGTCTATGGTCTTTGAAAGGTGACTTAGGCATTTAGGGAAGTTTGTCATATTAAGGCAAGCTTTTTGATAGTTAGGTTTTATTAAATTGAAGTTTGGCCAGTTTATTTAAAGTGATTGTAACGTTTAATGAATTAAAACCCAGTATTATTATTATCATTTAGTTATAAAGCGCCAGCAGATTATGCAGCGCTATACAAAGAATAAAAAAACATTACAGTAATACACAAACAAGTACAGTAGGGGTAAATAACAGTTGTAGGTGCAATAATTCATTTATACAAAAGGAGAGGAATGCCCTGCCCTTGAGCACATCAGTAGAAGTTCACTTTAAACACAAATTGGCCTACAGGTAGAGAGGCTCTCAAGCTTACAATCTAAAGGAGAGGGAATGGTCACAGAAGGTAAGGGAGAAAGGAAATATGTCTAATATAAGGCAAAGTGAACTGAGAGTGAGTGATGACATGGGGGGGGGGAGTGTGTGGTGACTGAGCAAGTGAGGTTTGGAAACGTTTAAAAGAATGTGGTAAAATGTCAGTTCAAAGGCTGTGAGTCTGAAGTGGTTTCTCTATCCTGGATTATTAGTGACAGCTGCACATAATTACTGTTAAAAGGTGTGTGTATATATTAAGGTAAACAATAGGGTGGGGGTGGTGGGAAGGGATTGGAGGGCTAGTGCTTGCAAATCTGGAGTCTGATAGTAGGTGTGAGGCTTGTAAAATGTTGCAAATCTGGAGTCTGATGTTAGGTGTTAGGCTTGTAAAATGTATCTAAATATGATCTTAAAAACATGGGCACTTTAATTCATTAAACTTTACAAAGACGCTTCTTTTTCTACATACTTAGCATTTTGTTACGGTAAACAAACCGCCGATCCTCCGCACGCGTCTCCTTCTGAGCATATTGATGATGAATCTGGCTTCCTCCAATCATTGCGTGCCACCTTTGACGCCCAGCTCGTGGAGCATGCGACAATTGGAGAATGCCGGATTCGTCATTTATATGCTAAATGCAGAAGGATATGTGGGCGATGGATCAGCTGTATGTTTACTTTAACAAAATGGTAAGTATTTAAAAAAGAAGAGTCGTTGTAATGTTTAATGACTTAAAGTGCACATGTTTTTAAGATTATTTTTTAAATAATGGGCTTTAAATCATTAAACTTCACAATCACTTTAAGTGCTTGACATTAGGGTGTTTTTAAAGAATACAAGTGTGGTCATACAATAATTTATTTGGTTAATTAGATATAAAAATGAAAATCTGTACAAGTAAAACATTCTTGTGTTGCTAGATATTAATATACTTTATTTTTGTTTATTTCTACAGCTCCAAGTACAGCCCAATATGGAATAACTGGAAGTGCTGAAATCCTTTTTTCGTGTTGGTACCTTGTGTTGACTCTGTCTTCTTTCATCAGCACAATTTACCTGAAGAACGTCATTGTACAATAAATATAAAGAACCATAAAATGCTTTACAGATTTCTATAAAAGTGCTGATGACAGGATGCAATCTGGTACATTTTGTTTGAAGCAGTGTGAGATATAATGAACAGTACATACTTGGAAACGTACGGCTTCTGTAGAATTGCTCACTATGTAAATACCTTGATTTTCCCCTTTTTGATTAGCTGCATTACGTTGTGAAGCAGTTCACATTGTCCTTTTTTCTTCTTAAAACGTGAAAGCTCTGAAATTAATTTTAGAGGATATTAATTGTGATTTCATGTTTATAATCTACCAATTTTCAAAACCATTCAGTTATAGTCAGAGACCCTAGGCGCAGACTGCAGTTTACAAATAAATAAATATTGCGGTCACAAGATAATACGCTTTGAAGCTCTAAGGCACGTGTTCTGTTGCCATTTTTTGGAAATAAGATTTTGAACTCATGTGTATCAAAGATTTTTTCCATTTTTATTACAAAAAAAATGATTGCCTTCAAAAGATTATTCCTGTTACATTTAGCTAGATCTACTGCAAGTTTAATATTTGGATATCAAACAAATCAGTATTATAACAAAAAAAAACTGCATGGTGCAGTTTAAATTTATACTTGTATGTTTCGCATGGGTGTGCCTTCATAAACCTTTTTTTATTATTATTTTTTTTAATCAGAAGGGAATTTCCTAGCTTAAGGGGTCAGCCTATAAAAAATATTAAATGTACAGAGCATATTTTTAGGAGTTCATATCATGTAATCAACCAAGTGTGAAAGAATTTTATGTATGCTAATGAACATATCCATACCTTATTGTTTATAATCATTGTACCTTATCCCATGCAGAGAATACAAGTCTGCAGATTCTATAATGTAACATTCTTTTGTTGGCACTTAACATAACCCAAGTTGAGAGCGCAATAGTGTCTATTGCTTACACTTGGCAACTGGCATCTACTTCATATATTTTGCAGATCCCTAATTATAGCACAAGTCTCATATGTGTTTGTGATTTCAGAGCTATTTTCTTTTCAAAGTATTATTTAAAAAAAAAATCTTTAAAAAAAAATGTTGTGCAAATGAGAATGTGAAAATTCATTTTATCATCCAATACTCCATAAAATCTGTATTGTTTTGCACTTGATTTTGTACTGAATTTGTGAAACTAGCTAAAATAGTTGAGAAAAAAAGTGGATATATTTGGAAATGGGTCTACTCAGCGGAAAATAAAACCCTGGTAAAATCAGTTATGTGTTTTAATGTGTTGGTGATCTAAGTTACGTGAATCATGCATTATTTTTTTATATGTATATATATATATATATATATATATATATACACACATACCCTTATATAGTGTGTATCAACTATTAATGACTGCAGCACACAAGCATTGTATTCAAAACAAATGTTAAATGATTTAAAGGAATAGACTAGTCAAAATTAAACTTTCATGATTCAGATAGAGCAGGCAATTTTAAGCAACTTTCTAATTTACTCCTATTATCATTTTTTCTTCTAAATGTAGCCACCAATCAGCAAGTGCTACCCAGGTGCTGAACCAAAAAATGGGCTGGCTCCTAAGCTTCCATTCAAATAAAGATACCAAGAAAATGATGAAAAATTGATAATAGGAGTAAATTAGAAAGTTGCTTAAAATTGCATGCTGTATCTGAACCATGAAAGCTTAATTTTAACTAGAGTATCCCTTTAACATAATTTAATTTGTAAACTTATTTATAAAGCAATTCAGCAATACACCACTGGAATTCATGTTCTTTGCCAAGGCTATTAGGGACAAAAAAAAAAGAAATTGCACTCTAACATAAGTAATCACTTTGTAGAATATTCCAAGGCTATTTAATTTCCACCTTACGTATATTAGTATGTGTGGCCTCTCTTGAAGAAGTGAAACACCGTTGTCACAGGTAACTTTATAGCAAAAACAGGAAAAAATAATAATGACTGTATATCCCAATGTTGTTTTATTTTCCTTGATTAAACATTTTATTTTTAAATTTGTGTTTAATGTAATTGGATTCCACACACAAACATGTGAGGTTTAGTCCCTCATTAGAATGTTTGCCTCTGATACAGCAGATACATTGTGAGTGTGACATAATGTACGCTTCATATGAACAAATTCTTCAACTTGACAGATGTTTCTTATATATGTTAAAATCTATATAGCAGAGATACAAACACTAAGCAAATTGTTGAATAGACAGATGCATGTAGTTATTTTGCTGTATGGCAAAAGCAAATTAATCTTTTAGGTTCTAGTAAAGAATATTGTGCATTTGTTTCGTTATGGATGCATATTGGTAACAAAAATATGGATATTCGCTATGCTTTTAAATTTTTTATATCTGAACGAAAGCCCAAACTAATTTAAAGAGAACGAAATTTGTTAGTATACATTGGTTTCATTATAATTAGCTTTAAAAGATAAACTGCTTACCTATAGAGCTCCATTTATGAAGCTCCAATATGAGTTTTGGAGCCCCAAAGAAGTGTCACAAAACACATCAAAAATACATATTCTAAATATGTACAGTATGTGCATATATTTATGTATTTATATGTGTACATACAGTATGTATTTGCAAACATATATACACATACAAACACAAATACATACAAGCTCTCATAGGACAGCCAGAGACACTCTCACTCTCCAATAGGCTGGGAACCAAAAAGGGCGTGACCATGACATCACTCACCCCCCTGTTCGTATCAAGTCTGTCAAAACAGAAACAACAACAAGAAGTGCCAGCGATATGTGACCCAAACTAACGATCACGTAACTATAACAGTAATATAAATCCCAAACCTATGCACTGTGATATATATGTATAAGCATCATCAGGCACATGCACCATCCAGTTAGTAAGACCAACACGAAACCTGATAATCCGAGAGATAGCCTGTCAAAAAACTCAGCGTATTATCCACCTGCATCTCATTGCCATATGTGTTCAGAATCTGGTTATATACCCAAAGTAAGTGTGCCAAGCCAACCCCTAAATTCTTATAGGAATCGTCGGGATTCCTCCCATCTCATGTTTAAAAAGAACCCACACCTCACCTTAATATTCAGGCTCCATTATGAGCATCATCAAATAGTAATACATTTATGCATGCCTGTCAAAACAGAAACAACAAGAAGCACCAGCGATATGTGACCCAACCTAACGATCACGTAAACTATAACAGTAATACAAATGCCAAACCTATGCACTGTGATATATGTGTATAAGCATCATCAGGCACACGCACCATCCAGTTAGTAAGACCAACACGAAATCTGATAATCTGAGAGATAGCCTGTCCAAAAACTCAACGTATTATCCACCTGCATCTCATTACCATATGTGTTCAGAACCTGGGTATATACCCCAAGTATGCCAAGCCATTCCCTATTTTCTTATCGGAATTGTTGGGAATCCTCCTATCAACCCCCACCTCACCTTAATATTCAGAATCCATAATGAGCATCATTAAATAGTAATACATTTATGCACCGTTCATAGTCTCTATCATACACTCAGACCCCTATGTACTACTCGATGTGCCAGAGTCAAGGGACAACATTGTGCCAACCCAAACCTGTTCCAAAAGCATAATAAAACATCCCAACTCTTGAACATCATACCATACCAAGAAGTCCCACAAGTTTAGCAGGGCTCAGATCACATGAGCCCCCCCCTTGTTAAAATGACCTACAGACCTATATGCGTAATCCAGGAGCCAATATTTTCCATTGGGATATACCCAATGTAAGAGTGCCTGATGTCCAACATACCAGAACTCCAGGCATGCCTTCAGAATATCTGAACACAAGTCAAAGTTAGGGTCTAAATCAAAATCATAGACCACCGTCCATTATACCAAAGGACTATTAGATACCTCATAGGAAATTCAACACACAAAATCTCCAATATTACAACCTCAAAAAGTCACTGCTCTCCTAAACCAGAATCAAGCTGTGGGGTAGTTGATAAAGATCTTAACACAGGTCTACGTCACTATCAAGTATCATATCACCCCCAGATGGGAGGCATTCTGCTATAAATAAACACCTTTATGCTACTCAGTTTACACCTAAGAGACATATCAACAATCATCCCATAGTGAACAACTTGGAAATATTAACTCTACATAGTAATGGATAGCCACCAATGGTCCATTCATCACCACAACCAAAAGAACAGGGACTAGTTTATTACCCAGCATGGGACCAGTGTTGTGGAATCACGAACACAATGTGCAAATAACACAAGAATGAATGTGATAAAAACAAACATATAAAGAAACATTAATTAAAAACAGTAGACGAATCTCTGAATTAAAAGCTAATATTCCTATCCTAGCCTAATACATAATATACAATCCACTGGGAACCACCTTAATGGGAACCAACGGTGTCGTAACATTATAATCATGTAATAATGTACTCTCATTTAACGAATATGGAGGAGGACTCTCTTATATGTTCCTATTACAGGGATAGCTAATTTCTCAGAGGAAGGCCTGCCAGCCAGTATGTACATTCAGGCCCCTAGGTGTCAAAGTTCCCAACTCCTGTATCCATCTGGCCTCCTTCTGCAATAATATCTTCACTCTGTTGCCTCCTCTTCTCAGAGCCGGCACATGATTGATTATCCAGAATCTTAAATCCTTAACTGTATGGCCTTTTTCTAAGAAATGTCGAGCCCCCGGTTGGTCCGATTTCCCACTTTTGAGAGCAGTTCTTATGCTGGACCGGTGGTTAGCCATTCAAGTTCTGGCATCATCAATGGTTTTCCCAGTATAGAACAGCCCACAGGGGCAATTGAGGAGATAGATGATGAATGGTGTTGTGCAAGTGAGGAAGAAATGGATCTTGTACTTCATCTTCTTCTCTGGGTGTTGAAACGTATTCCCTGTGTGCATGCTGTTGCATGTCATACAACTTGTGCATTTAAAGCAACCTATTTTCTTTTTAAGCCACATCTGTTTGTCGGTCACTGATGTTAGATCAGTCCTCATAAGGGTATCCCTCAAACTTCTACCCCTCCGGTACACCAGATGGGGTGCCCCCCACTTCATAAATGGCAATGAGGTGTCCACTTGAATTAGCTTGCACTCTTCCTTAATTGCTCTCGTGACTTGATGTTGGTCCGGAGTGTAGGCTGTAACAAATGTAAGTTGAGGGGTGGTGTCTGCTTTACCCTTATCGATCCTTGTCTCCTTGTGAGTTACCTGTTCACACATAGTCAGGAGATGTTTTCTCTTGTATCCACGTTGGGTAAATCTTTCAATCATCTCTGTTAGTTGCACTTTGCACCTCTCCGGATCAGTATTGTTCCTCTTCACTCTTTGGAATTGAGCCTTCGGTATATTCCAGATCAAGGCCGGTTTGTGACAGCTGTTTGAGTGTAGAATCGTACTTTTCCTGAACAGAGTGGTACCTAGTACCCCATTGTTTTTGAACACTCTCACGTCCAGGTAATCCACAGTATCAGTATTTACAACATGTTGAAATCTGATGGTTCTTTCAAGGGTATTCAATGTGTGAATCCATTTCTCAAAAGAACTCACATCACCTTGCCAGATCAGAAACACATCATCTATGTATCTACAATAGAATTTGATGGACGACATTTTGTATACATTAATTACAGAGGTTTCATACTCAGCCATATATAAATTAGCTAGCGATGGGGCCACATTCGACCCCATCACTGTACCGGCAATTTGTAGATAAAATTTGTTTTCAAAATGGAAGAAATTTCTTTCCAAACAGATTGTCAGCAGTTCAATCAAGACATATTCAGGTGGGCCGATATACGGCATGCGTCTCAAGCAATTGGCAACCGCCATGATACCTGCTCCATGCTTGAGACATCCATGGTGACTAGGAGGTCAGTCTCATTGATATTCACCAACTGGTTGATACTTTGGATGAATGTGGTTGAGTCCTGCATATATGACCTCATGCGCTTAACCATGGTCTGAAGCCAGTGATCTACAAATTCAGCAAGAGGTTGTAGAAGTGATCCTCTAGCAGAGACTATAGGTCTCCTAGGGGGGCATCTCATGTCCTTATGAATTTTTGGCAGCATGTATATAATTGGAGTAATGGGGAACTCCCTCTGAAGGAACCAAGCCTCTTGTTCAGAGATCACCTCTGCTGTTTCCATTCCTATATCTTGCTGTCGATTTCACGTTTAAGGGTCAAGAAAGGATTGCTATGCAGCATGGTATAAGTGGTACTGTCCGAGAGCTGTCGGGTGATCTCTTTTTTGTAGTCATCCATGTCCATCACCACCACAGCTCCTCCTTTATCTGCAGGGCGTATCACGATTGTGAAATCCTCACTAAGTGACCTCAATGCTCGTCTTTCCTCCTTAGATAAGTTGTCATGTTGTCTTTTAATAGTCATAGATTCTTGAGTCAACCGTGTAAAATAGTTGGTATAGGTAGTGATTGAAGAATTATTAGACATGGGATCAAAGTTTCCTGCTGTTCTGAATCTAGAAGAGACACTTCATTTCCAAAATATTCTCTTAGACGGAGTGATCTCCTAAATTTCTGAATATCAATATATGAATTGAAGGCATTTTGTTTTATAGTAGGTACAAATGATAGTCCTTTGTTTAATAGCGATATCTCAGCTTTGTTCAATGGTCTGGTACTAATGTTAATAACATTATTTTCTATCTTCTCTGGATTGAGGGGTGGGGGGGGAATGCCCCCCCGCCTCGTGTGCGGCCGGGTCCTTGTCCTAAAAAATGACTAGCTGATGAATAAGGTGCCAAAGAAGGTTTTGCAGCTGTTTCCTCTCCGGAATTATCCCATTGTTGTTGGCTATTGGTACCTCTAGATCTAGTCATGACTCCCCTAAAAGTGGGAATTTTGGGATTCATAAAGCTTTCTGGGTCAGAATTATCTCCCGAGCTCATGTCTGTTGTGTTAATGGCTTTCTTTGTGTGTCTTCTCTCCCTTCGGGGCCTGAGGCTATTTCTTTCCTCAGGTGCTAACATCCAACGATAGACACTCTTTTGTGTGTAATCCAATCCCACAGTGTGCAATTTACGGTTCTTAAAGGAAATCAACTCTTGTTTATATGCTTTAACCTGTTTGGTTAATTTATCAAGCCAATCACATGAGATATCAGAACTCAATTTATTAAGTTTTTCATTCTCAAAGGTTCAGATCTCTATTCTAACCTCCTGTAGTAGTCTTCCTTCTTCTCTAATCACCAGCAGCATTAACTCGAATGAACACTTGTTCAGAATTTTGCACCAATTATTGCAAAACTCGGTGCTTGGTCTCCCAATTGTGGGAACATTTCTGATCCTAAACCCTCTTGGTAGCATTCTTTTCCTATGATATTCAGATAAGTAGGTACCATGGAGGTTTAGATCAATTTCACGTTGTTTCAACTTGGCCCACATATTATATAGGGATTGATTAGATTCTTCCACCTGTTGTTCTTCAATTGAGACAAATCTAATCAGGTCAGCATCCTCATCGGTGAACATAAAAATGTCCTCATATTTCTCTTCCAGGGTGCCACCCACTGTGGCCGCATCTACCCCAGTGGGGTCATTGCTGGTCTCTATCATATGTTACTGCAAAGGATAGGTCTATATGAATGAAGGGAGGATGTAAACAGGCTGAACCAGCCCCTGTGTGGGTGCACTGTACCGTAGGATGTACAAACAAAGGATTCAAAGGTTATATGCACTCTCACCACCGTCCTACAACTGCCAGGGTGCTCTTTGAAAGTATACAGTAGGAAATGAAGTGAAGCACTCAATGGTCTTTGAATATCAACGTGAAATATTTATTTTGTGACGTTTCGGGACCTCAGAGTATACAAATAAGCAAACTTATAAAGGCCTGTAGGCCCCTCTCCAGTCTGGTCACCAATCCATGGAAACCATCTGCAAAAGGGTTAAACCATATCTGTAGCCCAAACCAATAAAATAGTTAATTATATCCTAAACTTGTGAAAAACAAATATCAAATAAACATAAATGTAATACAGTGTATACTTTACTTATAACAGTGTGTGTGTAAATCTAATATGTGTATAATGATCCCACAATAAACAAAACACCCAGCAAGTTATTGCCCCCGGTTAAATATCAAAATGGACGGGTCCTTGTTATTATTGGATCATTACCAATACCGTCCATTTCACAGGTAATCATTTGTTAAACATTGTCTTGGCAACGTTAGTAAACCGTCAGGAAAACCACTCACAGTGCAAGTTGCCTCATCAGCATAACATCGCACCATGACCAACAGTCTAGCCCCAGCGTTCAAGACTTATTTCGAGTCACAGTTAGTCTCTATGTTGCTCAGATCATATAGCCATATCACACTCCTACTATAATACCAACACCATATCGGCATTATAATTCAATGGAGGCCACTCCCCCAAGCTCTCATAGGACAGCCAGAGACACTCTCACTCTCCAATAGGCTGGGAACCAATAGGGGCGTGACCATGACATCACTCACCCCCCTGTTCGTATCAAGCATGTCAAAACAGAAACAACAACAAGAAGCGCCAGCGATATGTGACCCAACATAACGATCACGTAAACTATAACAGTAATATAAATCCCAAACCTATGCACTGTGATATATGTGTAAAAGCATCATCAAGCACACGCACCATCCAGTTAGTAAGACCAACACGAAACCTGATAATCCGAGAGATAGCCTGTCAAAAAACTCAGCGTATTCCTTGACTCTTAAACGTGAAATCGACAGCAAGATATCGGAATGGAAACAAGCGGAGGTGATCTCTGAACAAGAGGTTCGGTTCCTTCAGGGGAGTTCCCTATTACTCCAATAATATACACGCTGCAAAAAATTCATAAGGATGTGAGATGCCCACCTGGGAGACCTATAGTCTCCGCTAGAGGATCACTTCTACAACCTCTAGCTGAATTTGTAGATCACTGGCTTCAGCCCATGGTAAAGAGCATGAGGTCATATATGCAGGACTCAACCGCATTCATCCAAAATATCACCCAGCTGGTGAATATCAATGAGACTGACCTCCTAGTCACCATGGATGTCTCAAGCTTGTATACGGTGATCCCGCATGGAGTAGGTATCATGGCAGTTGTCAACTGCTTGAGATGCATACCGTATATCGGCCCACCTGAATATATCTTGATTGAACTGCTGACAATCTGTTTGGAAAGAAATTTCTTCCATTTTGGAAACAAATTTTATCTACAAATTGCCGGTACAGCGATGGGGGTGAATGTAGCCCCATCGCTGAGGAATTTATATATGGCTGAGTAAGAAACCTCTGTAATGAATGTATACGAAATGTCGTCCATCAAATTCTATTGTAGATACATAGATGATGTGTTTCTGATCTGGCAAGGTGATGTGAGTTCTTTTGAGAAATGGATTCACACATTTGAATACCCTTGAAAGCACCATCAGATTTCATCATGTTGTAAATACTGATACTGTGGATTACCTGGACGTGAGAGTGTTCAAAAACAATGGGGTACTAGGTACCACTCTGTTCAGGAAAAGTGAAGATCGTAACACGATTCTACACGCAAACAGCTGTCACCAACCGGCCTTGATCCGGAATATACCGAAGGCTCAATTCCAAAGAGTGAAGAGGAACAATACTGATCCGGAGAGGTGCAAAGTGCAACTAACAGAGATGATTGAAAGATTTACCAAATGTGGATACAGGAGAAAACATCTCCTGACCATGTGTGAACAGGTAACTCACAAGGAGAGGAGACAAGGATCGATAAGGATAAAGCAGACACCACCCCTCAACTTACATTTGTTACAGCCTACACTCTAGACCAACATCAAGTCACGAGAGCAATTAAGAAAGAGTAGAAGCTAATTCAAGTGGACACCTCATTGCCATTTATGAAGTGGGGGGCACCCCGTCTGGTGTACCGGAGGGGTAGAAGTTTGAGGGATACCCTTATGAGGACTGATCTAACATCAGTGACCGACAAACAGATGTGGCTTAAAAAGAAAATAGGTTGCTTTAAATGCACGAGTTGTATGACATGCAACAGCCTGCACACAGGGAATACGTTTCAACACCCAGAGAAGAAGATGAAGTACAAGATCAATTTCTTCCTCACTTGCACAACACCATTCATCATCTATCTCCTCAATTGCCCCTGTGGGCTGTTCTATACTGGGAAAACCATTGATGATGCCAGAACTTGGATGGCTATCCACTGGTCCAGCATAAGAACTGCACTCAAAAGTGGGAAATTGGACCAACCGGTGGCTCGACATTTCTTAGAAAAAGGCCATACAGTTAAGGATTTAAGATTCCGGATAATCGATCATGTGCCAGCTCTGAGAAGAGGAGGCAACAAAGTGAAGATATTATTGCAGAAGGAGGCCAGATGGATACATGAGTTGGGAACTTTGACACCTAGGGGCCTGAATGTACATACTGGCTGGCAGGCTTTCCTCTGAGAAATGAGCTATCCCTGTAATGGGAACATATAAGAGAGTCCTCGTCCATATTCATTAAATGAGAGTACATGATTACATGATTATAGCCATATTGGCAACAGTTATCACTGTAGCTGGACAATGAGAAAGTGCTCCTATGTTACGACACCGTTGGTTCCCATTAAGGTGGTTCCCGGTGGATTGTATATTATGTATTAGGCTAGGATAGGAATATTTATTTTTAATTCAAAGATTCGTCTCCTGTTTTTAATTAATGTTTCTGTATATGTAGTTTTTTTTTCACATTCATTCTTGTGTTATTTGCACATTGTGTTCGTGATTCCACAACACTAGTCCCATGCTGGGTAATAAACTGGTCCCTGTTCTTTTGGTTGTGGTGATGAATGGACCATTGGTGGCTATCCATTACTATGTAGAGTTAATATTTCCCAGTTGTTCACTATGGGATGATTGTTGATATGTCTCTTAGGTGTAAACTAAGTAGCATAAATGTGTTTATTTATAGCAGGATGCCTCACATCTGGGGGTGATATGATACTTGATAGTGATGTAGACCTGTGTTAAGATCTTTATCAACTACCCCACAGCTTGATTCTGGTTTAGGAGAGCAGTGACTTTTTGAGGTTATAATATTGGAGATTTGTGTGTTGACTTTCCTATGAGGTATCTGATAGTCCTTTGGTATAATAGATGGCGGTCTTTGATTTTTATTTTAACCCTAACTTTCTGATGGCATGCTTGGAGTTCTGGTATGTTGGACATCAGGCACTATTACATTGGGTACATCCCAATGGAAAATATTGGCTCCTGGATTACCTGTATAGGGCTATAGGGCATTTTGACAGGGGGGCTCATGTGATCTGAGCCCTGCTAAACTTGTGGGACTTCTTGGTATGGTATGATGTCTAAGAGTTGGGATGTTTTATTATGCTTTTGGAACAGGTTTGGGTTGGCACAATGTTGTGACACCCTTGTCCCTTGACTCTGGCACATCGAGTAGTACATATGGGTCTGAGTGCATGATAGAGACTATGAACGGTGCATAAATGTATTACTATTTGATGATGCACATTATGGAGCCTGAATATAAAGGTGAGGTGTGGGTTGATGGGAGGAATCCCGATGATTCCTATAAGAATGTAGGGGATGGCTTGGCATACTTCTGGTATATACCCAGATTCTGAACACATATGGCAATGAGATGCAGATGGATAATACGCTGAGTTTTTTTGACAGGCTATCTCTCGGATTATCAGGTTTTGTGTTAGTCTTACTAACTGTATGGTGTGTGTGCCTGATGATGCTTATACACATATATCACAGTGCATAGGTTTGGGATTTATATTGCTGTCATAGTTTATGTGATAGCTATGTTGGGTCACATATCGATGGTGCTTCTTGTTGTTTCTGTTTTGACATGCTTGATACAAACATGGGGGTGAGTGATGTCATGGTCACGCCCCTATTGGTTCCCAGCCTATTGGAGAGTGAGAGTGTCTCTGGCTGTCCTATGAGAGCTTGGGGGAGTGGCCTCCATTGAAATCGAATGCCGATATGGTGTTGGTATTATAGTAGGAGTATGATCTGGCTATATGATCTGAGCAACATAGAGACTTCAGACTAACTGTGACTCGAAATAAGTCTTGAACGCTGGGGCTAGACTGTCGGTCAGGGTGCGATGTTATGCTGATGAGGCAACTTGCACTGTGAGTGGTTTTCCTGACGGTTTACTAACGTTGCCAAGACAATGTTTAACAAATGATTACCCGTGAAATGGGTGGTATTGGTAATGATCCATTAATAACAAGGACCCGTCCATTTTGATATTTAACCAGGGGCAATAACTCGCTGGGTATTTTGTTTTTTGCGGGATCATTGAACACATATTAGATTTACACACACGCTGTTATAAGTACAGTATACACTGCATTAAAGTTATGTTTATTTGATATTTGTTTTTCACAAGTTTAGGATATAATTCACTATTTTATTGGTTTGGGCTACAGATATGGTTTAGCCCTTTTGCACACGGTCTCCATGGATTGGTGACCAGACTGGAGGGGGCTGACAGGCCTTTATAAGTTTGCTTATTCTTCTGATTGTCAGAAAAAGGGACGTTTGAGGTCCCGAAACGTCACAAGATAAATATTTCACGTTGATATCCAAAGACCAGTGAGTGCTTCACTTCATTTCCTACTGTATACTTTTCAAGAGCACCCTGGCAGTTGTAGGACGGAGGTGAGAGTGCATATACCCTTTGAATCCTTTGTTTATTTATATATAATATATATATATATATATATATATATATATATATATATATATATATATATACAATATATATATATATATATATATATATAAAATAATATATACAATATATATATATATTGTACTAAAAAACATCAGATATATAGAAATATTTATTTATGAATAAATAGAACATATTCTGCTCTGTGAAGAACATTGGAATGTGAAATATTTATATTTCATGACTGGTTCGCGCACTTCAGGAAATGTGATCTGTGTCTGTGTCTCCATTAACTTCTTTGGGGAATACGGTAATGCAGTCACGATATTCTAACTGGCTTTTTGCGCATGTCTGGATAGCACGTGAGCCAAAACGTTTTACTTTAACTTCTAATACATGCATTGGGTACCTGATAGAGCGAGAGTGGTAAATAGCGCTCCACTCGTAATCTATCCCTTAATTAGGCTACAAAAGTACAAATAATTTCAAATGCAAATAAGTCGTAAAGACATAGCAATCTCATAGGAAGTAAAAATGTCTGTATGATACAAAGTATCATAGTGCATACAGAAAGAGAAGTGCTCTACTAGGAACGAACAACAGCTCAATGGCTTGTTCTTTTGGCGAGTTACCACCTATGAGCAGCCTCTTTTAGCCCAATTGTGCTTTTCACAGAGGAGACATTTCCTGAAGTACCAGTGTGATCCCGCCTAGCAAGGTCAGTCCAGCCCTGTATACCAGGCAATCCACCTCTGAACAAGGTATATGGCAACCACAGATGCTCATTTCAACCATCTACGGGCCTCGTCAGTGAGGTGCAAAGTATTTTAGAGCTGGGGTTTAAACTGAAACAATACTGTAGTATCAATTCTGTATTTAATTTAATGTTCATTCGCTCTTAAGTACAATAAGATGATGTATCTATCAGCCAATAAGCATAAATAACACATAAATATCAGCTAACCAAATATAATTAGTAGAAATTACAAAACAGACACAGTCAGTACTGTATTCATTTACATATATTTTTAAATTACTTTTACTTTACATTTTCTCTGGAAAAAAACAACTCCCAAGCCTGTTATTCAAATGGATGAAATTATTTCCTTGAGAAAATTGTTATTTTAAGAAAGTGAATCTCCCTTTAAATATACTGTGAAACAGCCTTTCAAATTTACTAAAAACAAATATAAAACTTGTCCTGATTTGAGCAAAGTAATCAGCAAGAACAACCCAGGTTGTTCACCAAAAACGTGCCGGCATCTAAACTTACATTCTTGCATTTCAAATAAAGATACCAAGAGAATGAAGAAAATTTGACAATGGGAGTAAATTAGAAAGTTGCTTAAAATTTCATTTTCTATCTGAATCATGAAAGAAAAAAATTGGGTTCAGTCAGTGTCCCTTTAAGTGAAGGAAAAAGACATGTCTGAATAACTAGAGAGAACATTAATGCATTCTGTTCAAAATTTAAAGTGTGATTATTTGTTTTTATTCAACTAAATTAAATAACAAGCTAAAACGTAAACTACCTCTAGTGATCTGATATCTAGATTAAAGGTTTTCCGGGTTTTGTGGCATCATTTCAGCTGTGCTCATCAGCTGGCGAAGTGTAAAATGCGTTAGGTGGCCACTAGTGATATTGACTTATCAGCCATTAATGTTTTAAAATAGGTTCTAATAAATCTTGTTTTTAACCAGAGATGCTGATGGATGTTAAATAGATTTAGTGACATGTACAACATTACAAATGTGAGGTAACGTACACAGAATACAGCGTAATTTGATTAGAATTTGGTTCACTCTCCCCTTTAAGATTCTGCATTCTAATGAGCTTCATTAATTTCTACGAAGGTAAGTTCACATCTTGCTGGGAAATCCTGGTTCAGCTCCTTATCTTACATAATTTTGTGAGGTCGCCATGATATTTCTCGCCATGCTAATACATTTTGGATCATCTTGTCCTAAGTGAGAAACTTACTAAAAAGCTTTTAAGTTTAACTATTACTTATGAAGACTTAACAGAACAGTTTGTGTCTATGCAAACATTAAAGGGATATTCCAGCCAAATTGGAAACCACATGGGTGGATTTTGGTATTGAACATAAGCAATTTTGTATTATATATGCACTAGCAAAAATGCTTCTAATAAAAGTTATAGCTGTTTCAAAAGTGTATTTAAGTATGCACCATGCACCAGCATTTTATACACAGCACTTGCTCAGAGAGCCTAAGGTGCTTCTACCATCTGGTAATGACTCAATTTGCTAATTGCTGACATGATACAAGCCCCGGTGATGATCTGAGCAGCTGCATTATTTAAAACTAGTCCTAAAACCCGTGTACACGGTTGCAGTTGCAGTACTAGTCCTAAAGCCTGTGTACACGGTTGTTTGCTCTCTATCCCCCCTCTCTTTTGCTCTCTCTGCCACCTCTCTTTTGCTCTCTCTTTCCCCCATCTCTTCTGCTCTCTTTTTCTCCCCTGTCTCTATTTTGCTCTCTCCCCCCCTCTCTTTTGCTCTCTCCCCTCTCTTTTGCTCTCTCTCTCTCCTCTCTTTTGCTCTCTCTCCTCTCTTTTGCTCTCTCTCTCCCCCTCTTTTTTCCTCCCTCTCTTTTGCACTCACCCCTCTCTTTTGCGCTCTCCTCCCTCTCTTTTGCTCTCTCTCTCCCTCTCTTTTGTGCTCTCTCCCCCTCTCTTTTGCTGTCTCTTTCCCTCTCTTTTGCTCTCTTTATCCCCCTATTTTGCTCTCTCTCTCCCCCCTTTCTTTTGCTCTCCCCCCCTTTCTTTTGCTCTCTCCCCCTCTCTTTTGCTGTTTCTCCCCCCTCTCGTTTGCTGTCTCTCTCTCCATCTCTTTTGCTCTCTCTCCCCCTCTCTTTTGCTCTCTCTATTCCCCCTCTTTTGCTCTCTCCCCCCTTTCATTTGCTCTCTCCCCCTCTCTTTTGCTGTCTCTCTCCCTCTCTTTTGCTCTCTCTATCCCCCCCCCTTTTGCTCTCTCTATCCCCCCTCTTTTGCTCTCTCTCTCCCCCCTCTCTTTTGCTCTCTCACTCTCACCCCTCTCTTTTGCTCTCTCTCCCCCCTCTCTTTTGCTCTTTCTATCTCCCCCCTCTCTTTTACTCTCTCGCTCCCCCTCTCTTTTGCTCTCTCTATCCCCCCTCTTTTGCTCTCTCTCCCCCCCCCTTTCTTTTCTCTCTTCCCCCTCTATTTTGCTCTCTCTCCCCCTCTCTTTTGCTCTTTCTCTCCCCCTCTCTTTTGCTCTCTCTCCCCTCTCTCTTATGCTCTATCTCTCCCCCTCTCTTTTGCTCTCTCTCTCTCCCCCTCTCTTTCCCCCTCTCTTTTGCACCCTCTCTCCCCCCTCTCTTTTGCTCTCTCTCTCCCCCTCTCTATTGCTCTCTCTCCCCTCTCATTTGCTTTCTCTCTCTCCCCCTTCTTTCCCCCCCCCCCTCTCTTTTGCACTCTCTCGCCCCTCTTTTGCACTTGACCCCCTTACTTTTGCTCTATCTCCCCTCTTTTTCTCTCTCTATCTCATCTCTTTTGCTCTCTCCCTCCCCTTTCTTTTGCTCTCCCTCCTCCTCTCTTTTGCTGTCTCTCTCCCTCTCTCTATCCCCCCTCTTTTGCTCTCTCTATCCCGCATCTTTTGCTCTCTCTCTATCCCGCTCTCTTTTGCTCTATCTCTCTATTCCACCTCTTTTGAGCTCTCGACTCTCCCGACCGCACGGCCTCGGCCGGCCCCGCCCATGTCACACCCGGCCCCGCCCACACCACGTCCAACCCCATCTCACCCCTCCCCATCCTCAGTCACGTCCAGCCCCATCCCCATCATGCCCGGTCAGCCCCGGCCCCCAGATGTCAGGTCAGTCTTGAAGGCCAGGTGTGTTTGTCCTCGCGCAGTCTCTACTGTGCATGACAGCTTCAGACAAACACACTTGGCCTTTTAACTTTTATATTATAGGATGTGGCGGCAGTAACAATATCTAGATATAGGGTTGCCACCTCAGCCATGTTTTCCTGGACACGTATGAGTTACACATGTTGCAGGGTGTGCAGGGAGGAACATGTATTGTGATTTTGGACAGCACTATTGATATTCCTCCCTGCACACCCTGCAGCATGTGTAACTTATAAGTTTTCTGTATTTTAAGGGACGGGTGGCAACCCTATCTAGATATGCGTCACACGGACGTGCAGAGACACATGTTACCACTAAAACAGTGATAACGTTTAATAGAAGCATTTTTGCCAATACGTGTATATTATAAATATGTTTCTATTCAAAAATGTAATTAATTTATTTTTAATGGAATGTCCCTTCAATCATGTTAATCAGAGAAATGTATTTAATTGGTCCAGGACTTTTTAATGTTACAAAGTAAAAAAAAAAAAACAACAAGATAATCAAAGAATTTGGAAACATTTTAAAAGATGAGTATTTGCACAAGTACTTTTGTTTTTGTGTGGAAACAGATGTTGAAGAAACGGAGGTAGCTTAGGTAAGTTACACCTACTTTACGAAAATTGCATATTTTCCGATTTCATAAAACTTAATTCATTACTTCAATATCCTTTTCAAAGATAAACTACCTGGCATTATAGTGTAAGGCATATGGTTCACATTTCATGTAGGATATGCCTGGTTGGTATTTAAGAGTTCTGTAATGATATTCATGTTCTACATTCTTTACTTTTATAGAAAACTAGTTTAAAAGTAAAGCTAAAAATCTTTGCGCATCTGCTTTCCTGTGTCAGATGTTCCTACAAATGGAAGCCTGATTATTTTTTATTTTACAGTTGCAGTGACTCTGCAGTATGCTAAAACATCTTTAGAAACAGTATATGAACGAGTTTGAGCTTTTGAATAACATTACAACATATGGTAAAAGGTTGAAGACTATATCCTTAGCTTTTCCTAGTTGATAGCCACAAAGGGCCGATCATATAACCCTTGCAATTTTAGATGTGGTAGAATTATCGTAAAAAAGGGACAGTCCCTGCGAGTGGTGAGATGTCTCCTATTGAAAGTAATAGTGCTGGAAAGGCACAGTGGAGAGAAGTAAGCAGTGAGCCACTTTAATTAAATCCTGCAGCCAATATAAATCACATTATGCTACTTTCCAATCACATATATTATCATATGCATGTTACTGTCTATTAAGGTTATAAGTATTTTGAGTGATTTGAGAAAAGCTCGCCACTTTTAGTTGGCAAGAAAAAAACTGTGAGATCTGCACTGTGAAAGTCTTGACAGAATTACCCTGGGATAAGAGAGACAATTCCATATACATCCACGGAATGCCCATTTTTAGCCAATTTTATAATAAAACAACAATTAGGCTTTGTATTTTGTACTTTTAAGTACAAATGTATGTTTTTTTTTGCACATTCAGTGTACTTAAATTACAATTTACACTTTACATGTTTAACTCAATGTATTCCTGTGTAATTTACATATAAATTTTACGTGTTTGATAAAATACGATTTTTGGTGAACAATTTCGTTACGGTTTTTGATGCACCTTAACAATACAATTTCTCCTGCTTATTTTTAGTGTGAATGGTTCAATTAATTGTTTTATTTGATGTTTAAAATCCAAATTGTATTGTGCACTTTTCATATGAGTTTTGCCATGGATCCCCCTCCGGTGTATCTAAGTGGTGTAAGTATACACCACTTAGATAGACACCCTGTTTTCAGGGTAAGTGGCTTTAGATCATTCCACCAGGGAAATAGAAGGACTGGTAAGCATTCTTTAACAGCTCCGGCCCTGGTCACTGCATAGTGACAACTCTATTGCTCTTAGTTGCAGTTTGTTAAGCACAGAAATGGCAAAATTGTTTGCTGCTGAGTCACTATAAAAAATTATCTGGAAAGTATTATCAGTCTAGATCCGCATAGAATACTTATTTTCTTCCCCCCTACCTGGCCCGCTTGGCTTATAAGTGTCACTTCAACAACACTGGCATGTCTTGGGCCACTTAGTTCTCACTACGGCTGCATTGTCACTCTTTGGATTCCAGCTTGAAAAAGACTCTGTAGTCCATATCTAAAACACAACTTCTACTAAGAGAGGTACAGCCTTGTTAAAGGGAGATGGAAGTAAACAAATAAACTTTTTCAATTCAAATAGAGTATTCAATTTTAAAACAAACTTTTCCATGCACTGTTATCAAATTTGTTTCTTTCTCTTGATATCCTTTATTGAAACTTTCTATGAGAGCCTACTTCAGTATGTGCTCTTGAAAAATGAGATGGTAAGCAATAAGCATGCTCTGGATGTCTAGCCTTTTCCATAACTCAAGAGAGGATTCACTCTTCCTGCACTGAAGTGTTCATATCTACCAATAAGTACTGAACAATGTACTTTTACAGACAAGTTTAGTGCAGTTTGTGACAATATCATCTGGTTAGTGATGTCGCAAACATAAAACGGCGAACGCAAGTTTCCGCAAATGTTCAGGAACGGGCGAATCGGGCGAACCGCCATAGACTTCAATAGGCAGGCGAATTTTAAAACCCACAGGGACTTTTTCTGGCCACAATAGGGATGGAAAAGTTGTTTCAAGGGGACTAACACCTGGACTGTTGGCATGCCGGAGGGGGATCCATGGCAAAACTCTCATGGAAAATGACAGTTGATGCAGTCTGGTTTTAATCCATAAAGGGCATAAATCACCTAACATTCCTAAATTGTTTGGAATAACGGGCTTTAAAACATCAGGTATGATGTTGTATCGATCAGGTAGTGTAAGGGTTACGCCCGATTCACAGTGACAGACCAAACTCCACGTTTAACGCACCGCAAACAACCGCAAACAGTCCATTTGCACAACCGCAAACTACCCATTTGCACAAGGTTGGATACCAAGCTAGCCATGTCCCGTTCCTTGTCCTCACTGATGTCATTGAAGGTCTCTTCCTCCACCCAGCCAAGTACAACACCAAGGGTCCCCGAAAGGTGACAACAAGCCCCCTGGGACGCCTGCTGTGTTTGGTCTTCCACCTCCTCAAAGCCACCTTCCTCCTCTGATGCATGCAAGCTACTGTGACAACAGATATGAGTGGCACTGTGCACTGGCAGAAGTTGGCAGAGTAGACGCTGTAGGCGTGACACACACGCTTGCAGACAACTAACTGCTATTCAATATATTACAGTCAAAATTGTATTTTTTTTTTAAATGTACACTACTGTTACACCAGATATGAGTTGCACTGGTGTGATACTGTGCCCTAGCAGGCCCTGAAACGCACACGTGTGAAGGAAACTGACTGCTATTATTTCACAGTCAAATTTCTATTTTTTTTTTTAATGTACACTACTGTTACACCAGATATGCGTTGCACTGGTGTGACACTGTGCCCTGGAAGGCCCTGAAACACACACGTGTGAAGGAAACTGACTGCTATTATTTCCCAATCAAATTTCTAGTTTTTTTTTTAATGTACACTACTGTTACACCAGATATGAGTTGCACTGGTGTGATACTGTGCACTGGCAGGCCCTGAAACGCACACGTGTGAAGGAAACTGACTGCTATTATATCACAGTCAAATTTCTAGTTTGTTTTTAATGTACACTACTGTTACACCAGATATGAGTTGCACTGGTGTGACACTGTGCCCTGGCAGGCCCTGAAACGCACACGTGTGAAGGAAACTGACTGCTATTATTTCACTGTCAAAAAAGTGTTGATTTTTTTAACCCCTTAATGACCACAGCACTTTTCCATTTTCTGTCCGTTTGGGAACAAGGCTATTTTTACATTTCTGCGGTGTTTGTATTTAGCTGTAATTTTCCTCTTACTCATTTACTGTACCCACACATATTATATACTGTTTTTCTCGCCATTAAATGGACTTTCTAAAGATATCATTATTTTCATCATATCTTATAATTTACTATAAAAAAATTATAAAATATGAGGAAAAAATGGAAAAAAACACACTTTTTCTAAATTTGCCCCCCAAAATCTGTTACATATCTACAACCACCAAAAAACACCCATGCTAAATAGTTTCTAAATTTTGTCCTGAGTTTAGAAATACCCAATGTTTACATCTTCTTTGCTTTTTTTTTGGCAAGTTATAGGGCCATAAATACAAATAGCACTTTGCTATTTCCAAACCACTTTTTTCAAAATTACCGCTAGTTACATTGGAACACTGATATCTGTCAGGAATCCCTGAATATCCATTGACATTTATATATTTTTTTTTTAGAAGACATCCCAAAGTATTGATTTAGGCCCATTTTGGTATATTTCATGCCACCATTTCACCACCAAATGCGATCAAATAAAAAAAATTGTTCACTTTTTCACAATTTTTTTCAAAAACTTTAGGTTTCTCACTGAAATTATTTACAAGCAGCTTGTGCAATTATGGCATAATTGGTTGTAAATTTTTCCCTGGGATCCCCTTTGTTCAGAAATAGCAGACATATATGGCTTTGGCGTTGCTTTTTGGTAATTAGAAGGCCGCTAAATGCCACTGCGCACCACACATGTATTATGCCCAGCAGTGAAGGGGTTAATTAGGGAGCATGTAGGGAGCTTTTTGGGGTAGTTTTAGCTTTAGTGTAGGGTAGTAGACAACCCGAAGTATTGATCTAGGCCCATTTTTGTATATTTCATGCCACCATTTTATTGCCAGATGCGATCAAATAAAAAAAAAACTTTACATTTTTCCAAATTTTAGGTTGTTTCCCAGGCAGAAAGTGCCCTAAAACATTGCGGCTTGAACCCTAGTTGGTGGCGGATAAGTCACGCAAGTCATCCAGCATTCAGAGATAAAATACAGTAGCGTGTGGACCATTTTTAGCCCAAGGCAGCTCATCTCATCAGGCCTTTTTTAGTCGAATGTATCGCCCACTGTCAGTCCCTTCGGGATCCATCCCTCATTCATCTTAATAAAGGTGAAGTAATCTAGACTTTTTTGACCTAGGTGACTTCTCTTCTCAGTGACAATACCTCCTGCTGCACTGAAGGTCCTTTCTGACAGGACACTTGAAGCGGGGCAGACCAGAAGTTCTATCGCAAATTGGGATAGCTCAGGACACAGGTCAAGCCTGCACACCCAGTAGTCAAGGGGTTCATCGCTCCTCAGAGTGTCGATATCTGCAGTTAAGGCGAGGTAGTATGCTACCTGTCGGTCGAGTCATTCTCTGAGGGTGGACCCCCAAGGGCTGTGGTGATGCGTAGGACTTAAAAAGCTCCGCATGTCCTCCATCAACAACACGTCTGGAAAGCGTTCTGTCCTTGCCGGCGTGGTCATGGGAGGAGGAGGATTAATTTCACCTCTTCCCCTGTTAGATTCCCGTTGTGCTGTGACATCACCCTTATACGCTGTGTAAAGCATACTTTTAATTTATTTTGGAACTGCTGCATCCTTTCCGACTTGCGGTAATTCTGTAACATTTCAGGCACTTTCTGCTTATACCGGGGGTCTAGTAGCGTGGACACCCAGTACAGGTCATTCTCCTTCAGCCTTTTTATATGAGGGTCCCTCAACAGGCACGACAGCATGAAAGACCCCATTTGCACAAGGTTGGATGCCGAGCTACTCATGTCCCGTTCCTCGTCCTCAGTGATCTCACTGAAGGTATGTTCTTCCCCCCAGCCATGTACAACACCACGGGTACCAGATAGGTGACAACGAGCACCCTGAGATGCCTTTTGTGGTTGGTCTTCCTCCTCCTCCTCCTCAAAGCCACATTCCTCCTCTGACTCCTCTTCCTCACAATCCTCTTCCAGCATTGCCGCAGGTCCAGCAAGAGATGCTGATAAGGCTGTTTCTGGTGGTGATGGTGACCACAACTTTTCCTCTTCATGCTCATCTACGGCCTGATCCAGCACTCCTCGCAGGGCACGCTCCAGGAAGAAAACAAATGGTATGATGTCACTGATGGTGCCTTCAGTGTGACTGACTAGGTTTGTCACCTCCTCAAAAGGACGCATGAGCCTACAGGCATTGCGCATGAGCATCCAGTAACGTGGCAAAAAAATTCCCAGCTTCGCAGAGGCTGTCCTAGCACCCCGATCATACAATTAGTCGTTAACGGCTTTTTCTTGTTGGACCAGGCGGTCGAACATTAGTTTAGGAGTGTTAAATTCCAATGTGTCGGGCTGTCGCAAATCAAGCGCCTCACTGGCATGTTGTTTAGTTGCTGGATATCTGAAAAGTGCTCCATGGCCGTGTAGGAACGCCTGAAATGGCCACACACCTTCCTGGCCTGCTTCAGGACGTCCTGTAAGCCTGGGTTCTTATGCACAAAGCATTGTAAGATCAGATTACACACATGTGCCATGCACGGCACATGTGTCAACTTGCCCAAATTCAATGCCGCCAACAAATTTCTTCGGTTGTCAAAAACCACTTTGCCGATCTCCAGTTGGTGCAGAGTCAGCCACTGATCCACCTGTGCGTTCAGGGCGGACAGGAGTGCTGGTCCGGTGTGACTCTCTGCTTTCAGGCAAGTCAACCCCAAGACGGTGTGACACTGCTGTATACGGGATGTGGAATAGTACCTGGGGAGCTGGGGGGGTGCCGTTGATGTGGAGCAAGATGCAGCAGCAGAAGAGGACTCAGCCGAGGAGGTTATGGAAGAGGATGGAGTAGGAGGAGTAGAGGAGGTGGCAGCAGGCCTGCCTGCAAGTCATGGCGGTGTCACCAACTCCTCTGCAGAGCCACGCATTCCATGCTTGGCAGCCGTCAGCAGGTTTACCCAATGCGCAGTGTAGGTGATATACCTGCCCTGACCATGCTTTGCAGACCAGGTATCAGTGGTCAGATGGACCCTTGCCCCAACACTGTGTGCCAGACATGCCATTACTTCCTTTTGCACAATCGAGTACAGGTTGGGGATTGCCTTTTGTGCAAAGAAATTTCGGCCGGGTACCTTCCACTGCGGTGTCCCAATAGCTACAAAATTTTGGAACGCCTCAGACTCAACCAGCTTGTATGAAAAAAGCTGGCAGGCTAAGAGTTCAGACAAGCCAGCTGTCAGATGCCGGGCAAGGGGGTGACAGACACTTGACTGTGGGCAGATGAGCAGGAACTGCTCAAGGCGAGAGACGGAGTGGCGGATGGTTGAGAGGGGGCAAGGAGGACAGCAGTGGTTGACATGGCTGAAGATGCTGGACCAGGAGGAGGATGGTGGCTTTGAGTTTGTGTGCTGCTTTTACTCATGTGTTGATCCCAGAGGCGTTTGTGATGTGTGATTATGTGCCTTCGCAAAGCAGTTGTACCTAGGTGGGTGTTGGACTTCCCACGACTCAGTTTCTTTTGGCACAGGTTGAAAATAACATCGCTGTTGTCAGAGGCAGACACACCAAAAAATGCCACACTGCTGAGCTGTGCAATGACGGCATTCTGGTGGTGGCAACAGCATGCGTTGATTGGCGTGCTGTCTGGCTGACCCCGGGTGCCGATGCATGCTGTCTGACTGTGCCACTAGCTCCTTGCGACAACCTACCCCCCCCCCCCGGCTTCCAACTCGTCTCCTCCTCCTCTCTGTCTCCCCATCTGAACTTTCCCCCTGTTCTTCTTCTCTTCTAGCGGGCACCAACGTGACATCCACGGATGCATCATCATCATCAACCGCTTCACTTGTATCTGACAACTCAGCAAAGGAAGCAGCAGCGGGTACAACATCATCATCATCACACCGTACGTCAATGTGTGTAATTCTGCCTGACTGAGACATATCCCTGTTATCTACATCCTCTGGCAATAATGGTTGCGCATCACTCATTTCTTCCAACTGATGTGTAAATAACTCCTCTGACAGATCAAGTGAAGCGGCTGTGGTTCTAGTGTTGGTGGTGGCGGCAGGAGGGCAAGTGGTAACTTGAGAGGTGCCCGAAGCTAAGCTGGAGGAGGATGGTGCGTCAAGGTTCCAAGCGGAAGCTGTAGAAGATTGGTTGTCTTGTGTTAGCCAGTCAACTATGTCCTTAGAACTTTTCGAGGTCAGGGTACATGGCCTCAGAAAACTCGGCATTATTCTAGGGCCAAAGGGAATCACAGCACCACGACCACGACGGCCTCTGCGGGGTGGCCTGCCTCTGCCTGTCATTTTTTTTTCGATTAGTGGTACTATGCATGCAAGCTACTGTGACAACAGATATGAGTGGCACTGTGCACTGGCAGAAGTTGGCAGAGTAGACGCTGTAGGCCTGACACACACGCTTGCAGACAACTAACTGCTATTCAATATATTACAGTCAAAATTGTATTTTTTTTTTAAATGTACACTACTGTTACACCAGATATGAGTTGCACTGGTGTGATACTGTGCCCTAGCAGGCCCTGAAACGCACACGTGTGAAGGAAACTGACTGCTATTATTTCACAGTCAAATTTCTAGTTTTTTTTTTAATGTACACTACTGTTACACCAGATATGCGTTGCACTGGTGTGACACTGTGCCCTGGAAGGCCCTGAAACACACACGTGTGAAGGAAACTGACTGCTATTATTTCCCAATCAAATTTCTAGTTTTTTTTTTAATGTACACTACTGTTACACCAGATATGAGTTGCACTGGTGTGATACTGTGCACTGGCAGGCCCTGAAACGCACAGGTTTGAAGGAAACTGACTGCTATTATATCACAGTCAAATTTCTAGTTTGTTTTTAATGTACACTACTGTTACACCAGATATGAGTTGCACTGGTGTGACACTGTGCCCTGGCAGGCCCTGAAACGCACACGTGTGAAGGAAACTGACTGCTATTATTTCACTGTCAAAAAAGTGTTGATTTTTTTAACCCCTTAATGACCACAGCACTTTTCCATTTTCTGTCCGTTTGGGAACAAGGCTATTTTTACATTTCTGCGGTGTTTGTATTTAGCTGTAATTTTCCTCTTACTCATTTACTGTACCCACACATATTATATACTGTTTTTCTCGCCATTAAATGGACTTTCTAAAGATATCATTATTTTCATCATATCTTATAATTTACTATAAAAAAATGATAAAATATGAGGAAAAAATGGAAAAAAACACACTTTTTCTAAATTTGCCCCCCAAAATCTGTTACATATCTACAACCACCAAAAAACACCCATGCTAAATAGTTTCTAAATTTTGTCCTGAGTTTAGAAATACCCAATGTTTACATCTTCTTTGCTTTTTTTTTGGCAAGTTATAGGGCCATAAATACAAATAGCACTTTGCTATTTCCAAACCACTTTTTTCAAAATTACCGCTAGTTACATTGGAACACTGATATCTGTCAGGAATCCCTGAATATCCATTGACATTTATATATTTTTTTTTTAGAAGACATCCCAAAGTATTGATTTAGGCCCATTTTGGTATATTTCATGCCACCATTTCACCACCAAATGCGATCAAATAAAAAAAATTGTTCACTTTTTCACAATTTTTTTCAAAAACTTTAGGTTTCTCACTGAAATTATTTACAAGCAGCTTGTGCAATTATGGCATAATTGGTTGTAAATTTTTCCCTGGGATCCCCTTTGTTCAGAAATAGCAGACATATATGGCTTTGGCGTTGCTTTTTGGTAATTAGAAGGCCGCTAAATGCCACTGCGCACCACACATGTATTATGCCCAGCAGTGAAGGGGTTAATTAGGGAGCATGTAGGGAGCTTTTTGGGGTAGTTTTAGCTTTAGTGTAGGGTAGTAGACAACCCGAAGTATTGATCTAGGCCCATATTTGTATATTTCATGCCACCATTTTATTGCCAGATGCGATCAAATAAAAAAAAAACTTTACATTTTTCCAAATTTTAGGTTGTTTCCCAGGCAGAAAGTGCCCTAAAACATTGCGGCTTGAACCCTAGTTGGTGGCGGATAAGTCACGCAAGTCATCCAGCATTCAGAGATAAAATACAGTAGCGTGTGGACCATTTTTAGCCCAAGGCAGCTCATCTCATCAGGCCTTTTTTAGTCGAATGTATCGCCCACTGTCAGTCCCTTCGGGATCCATCCCTCATTCATCTTAATAAAGGTGAAGTAATCTAGACTTTTTTGACCTAGGTGACTTCTCTTCTCAGTGACAATACCTCCTGCTGCACTGAAGGTCCTTTCTGACAGGACACTTGAAGCGGGGCAGACCAGAAGTTCTATCGCAAATTGGGATAGCTCAGGACACAGGTCAAGCCTGCACACCCAGTAGTCAAGGGGTTCATCGCTCCTCAGAGTGTCGATATCTGCAGTTAAGGCGAGGTAGTATGCTACCTGTCGGTCGAGTCATTCTCTGAGGGTGGACCCCCAAGGGCTGTGGTGATGCGTAGGACTTAAAAAGCTCAGCATGTCCTCCATCAACAACACGTCTGGAAAGCGTTCTGTCCTTGCCGGCGTGGTCATGGGAGGAGGAGGATTAATTTCACCTCTTCCCCTGTTAGATTCCCGTTGTGCTGTGACATCACCCTTATACGCTGTGTAAAGCATACTTTTAATTTATTTTGGAACTGCTGCATCCTTTCCGACTTGCGGTAATTCTGTAACATTTCAGGCACTTTCTGCTTATACCGGGGGTCTAGTAGCGTGGACACCCAGTACAGGTCATTCTCCTTCAGCCTTTTTATATGAGGGTCCCTCAACAGGCACGACAGCATGAAAGACCCCATTTGCACAAGGTTGGATGCCGAGCTACTCATGTCCCGTTCCTCGTCCTCAGTGATCTCACTGAAGGTATGTTCTTCCCCCCAGCCATGTACAACACCACGGGTACCAGATAGGTGACAACGAGCACCCTGAGATGCCTTTTGTGGTTGGTCTTCCTCCTCCTCCTCCTCAAAGCCACATTCCTCCTCTGACTCCTCTTCCTCACAATCCTCTTCCAGCATTGCCGCAGGTCCAGCAAGAGATGCTGATAAGGCTGTTTCTGGTGGTGATGGTGACCACAACTTTTCCTCTTCATGCTCATCTACGGCCTGATCCAGCACTCCTCGCAGGGCACGCTCCAGGAAGAAAACAAATGGTATGATGTCACTGATGGTGCCTTCAGTGTGACTGACTAGGTTTGTCACCTCCTCAAAAGGACGCATGAGCCTACAGGCATTGCGCATGAGCATCCAGTAACGTGGCAAAAAAATTCCCAGCTTCGCAGAGGCTGTCCTAGCACCCCGATCATACAATTAGTCGTTAACGGCTTTTTCTTGTTGGACCAGGCGGTCGAACATTAGTTTAGGAGTGTTAAATTCCAATGTGTCGGGCTGTCGCAAATCAAGCGCCTCACTGGCATGTTGTTTAGTTGCTGGATATCTGAAAAGTGCTCCATGGCCGTGTAGGAACGCCTGAAATGGCCACACACCTTCCTGGCCTGCTTCAGGACGTCCTGTAAGCCTGGGTTCTTATGCACAAAGCATTGTAAGATCAGATTACACACATGTGCCATGCACGGCACATGTGTCAACTTGCCCAAATTCAATGCCGCCAACAAATTTCTTCGGTTGTCAAAAACCACTTTGCCGATCTCCAGTTGGTGCAGAGTCAGCCACTGATCCACCTGTGCGTTCAGGGCGGACAGGAGTGCTGGTCCGGTGTGACTCTCTGCTTTCAGGCAAGTCAACCCCAAGACGGTGTGACACTGCCGTATACGGGATGTGGAATAGTACCTGGGGAGCTGGGGGGGTGCCGTTGATGTGGAGCAAGATGCAGCAGCAGAAGAGGACTCAGCCGAGGAGGTTATGGAAGAGGATGGAGTAGGAGGAGTAGAGGAGGTGGCAGCAGGCCTGCCTGCAAGTCATGGCGGTGTCACCAACTCCTCTGCAGAGCCACGCATTCCATGCTTGGCAGCCGTCAGCAGGTTTACCCAATGCGCAGTGTAGGTGATATACCTGCCCTGACCATGCTTTGCAGACCAGGTATCAGTGGTCAGATGGACCCTTGCCCCAACACTGTGTGCCAGACATGCCATTACTTCCTTTTGCACAATCGAGTACAGGTTGGGGATTGCCTTTTGTGCAAAGAAATTTCGGCCGGGTACCTTCCACTGCGGTGTCCCAATAGCTACAAATTTTTGGAACGCCTCAGACTCAACCAGCTTGTATGGTAAAAGCTGGCAGGCTAAGAGTTCAGACAAGCCAGCTGTCAGATGCCGGGCAAGGGGGTGACAGACACTTGACTGTGGGCAGATGAGCAGGAACTGCTCAAGGCGAGAGACGGAGTGGCGGATGGTTGAGAGGGGGCAAGGAGGACAGCAGTGGTTGACATGGCTGAAGATGCTGGACCAGGAGGAGGATGGTGGCTTTGAGTTTGTGTGCTGCTTTTACTCATGTGTTGATCCCAGAGGCGTTTGTGATGTGTGATCATGTGCCTTCGCAAAGCAGTTGTACCTAGGTGGGTGTTGGACTTCCCACGACTCAGTTTCTTTTGGCACAGGTTGAAAATAACATCGCTGTTGTCAGAGGCAGACACACCAAAAAATGCCACACTGCTGAGCTGTGCAATGACGGCATTCTGGTGGTGGCAACAGCATGCGTTGATTGGCGTGCTGTCTGGCTGACCCCGGGTGCCGATGCATGCTGTCTGACTGTGCCACTAGCTCCTTGCGACAACCTACCCCCCCCCCCCCGGCTTCCAACTCGTCTCCTCCTCCTCTCTGTCTCCCCATCTGAACTTTCTCCCTGTTCTTCTTCTCTTCTAGCGGGCACCAACGTGACATCCACGGACGCATCATCATCATCAACCGCTTCACTTGTATCTGACAACTCAGCAAAGGAAGCAGCAGCGGGTACAACATCATCATCATCACACCGTACGTCAATGTGTGTAATTCTGCCTGACTGAGACATATCCCTGTTATCTACATCCTCTGGCAATAATGGTTGCGCATCACTCATTTCTTCCAACTGATGTGTAAATAACTCCTCTGACAGATCAAGTGAAGCGGCTGTGGTTCTAGTGTTGGTGGTGGCGGCAGGAGGGCAAGTGGTAACTTGAGAGGTGCCCGAAGCTAAGCTGGAGGAGGATGGTGCGTCAAGGTTCCAAGCGGAAGCTGTAGAAGATTGGTTGTCTTGTGTTAGCCAGTCAACTATGTCCTTAGAACTTTTCGAGGTCAGGGTACATGGCCTCAGAAAACTCGGCATTATTCTAGGGCCAAAGGGAATCACAGCACCACGACCACGACGGCCTCTGCGGGGTGGCCTGCCTCTGCCTGTCATTTTTTTTTCGATTAGTGGTACTATGCATGCAAGCTACTGTGACAACAGATATGAGTGGCACTGTGCACTGGCAGAAGTTGGCAGAGTAGACGCTGTAGGCCTGACACACACGCTTGCAGACAACTAACTGCTATTCAATATATTACAGTCAAAATTGTATTTTTTTTTTTAAATGTACACTACTGTTACACCAGATATGAGTTGCACTGGTGTGATACTGTGCCCTAGCAGGCCCTGAAACGCACACGTGTGAAGGAAACTGACTGCTATTATTTCACAGTCAAATTTCTAGTTTTTTTTTTAATGTACACTACTGTTACACCAGATATGCGTTGCACTGGTGTGACACTGTGCCCTGGAAGGCCCTGAAACACACACGTGTGAAGGAAACTGACTGCTATTATTTCCCAATCAAATTTCTAGTTTTTTTTTTAATGTACACTACTGTTACACCAGATATGAGTTGCACTGGTGTGATACTGTGCACTGGCAGGCCCTGAAATGCACAGGTTTGAAGGAAACTGACTGCTATTATATCACAGTCAAATTTCTAGTTTGTTTTTAATGTACACTACTGTTACACCAGATATGAGTTGCACTGGTGTGACACTGTGCCCTGGCAGGCCCTGAAACGCACACGTGTGAAGGAAACTGACTGCTATTATTTCACTGTCAAAAAAGTGTTGATTTTTTTAACCCCTTAATGACCACAGCACTTTTCCATTTTCTGTCCGTTTGGGAACAAGGCTATTTTTACATTTCTGCGGTGTTTGTATTTAGCTGTAATTTTCCTCTTACTCATTTACTGTACCCACACATATTATATACTGTTTTTCTCGCCATTAAATGGACTTTCTAAAGATATCATTATTTTCATCATATCTTATAATTTACTATAAAAAAATTATAAAATATGAGGAAAAAATGGAAAAAAAACACACTTTTTCTAAATTTGCCCCCCAAAATCTGTTACATATCTACAACCACCAAAAAACACCCATGCTAAATAGTTTCTAAATTTTGTCCTGAGTTTAGAAATACCCAATGTTTACATCTTCTTTGCTTTTTTTTTGGCAAGTTATAGGGCCATAAATACAAATAGCACTTTGCTATTTCCAAACCACTTTTTTCAAAATTACCGCTAGTTACATTGGAACACTGATATCTGTCAGGAATCCCTGAATATCCATTGACATTTATATATTTTTTTTTTAGAAGACATCCCAAAGTATTGATTTAGGCCCATTTTGGTATATTTCATGCCACCATTTCACCACCAAATGCGATCAAATAAAAAAAATTGTTCACTTTTTCACAATTTTTTTCAAAAACTTTAGGTTTCTCACTGAAATTATTTACAAGCAGCTTGTGCAATTATGGCATAATTGGTTGTAAATTTTTCCCTGGGATCCCCTTTGTTCAGAAATAGCAGGCATATATGGCTTTGGCGTTGCTTTTTGGTAATTAGAAGGCCGCTAAATGCCACTGCGCACCACACATGTATTATGCCCAGCAGTGAAGGGGTTAATTAGGGAGCATGTAGGGAGCTTTTTGGGGTAGTTTTAGCTTTAGTGTAGGGTAGTAGACAACCCGAAGTATTGATCTAGGCCCATTTTTGTATATTTCATGCCACCATTTTATTGCCAGATGCGATCAAATAAAAAAAAAAATTACATTTTTCCAAATTTTAGGTTTCTCACTGAAATCATTTACAAACATTTTGTGCAATTATGGCACAAATGGTTTTAAATGTTTCTCTGGGATCCCTTTTGTTCAGAAATAGCAGACATATATGGCTTTGGCGTTGCTTTTTGGTAATTAAAAGGCCGCTAAATGCCGCTGCGCACCACACGTGTATTATGCTCAGCAGTGCAGGGGTTAATTAGGGAGCTTGTAGGGAGCTTGTAGGGTTAATTTTAGCTTTAGTGTAGTGTAGTAGACAACCCCAAGTATTGATCTTGGCCTTTTTTGGTATATTTCATGCCACCATTTCACCGCCGAATGCGATAAAATTAAAAGAAATAGTCAACTTTTTCACAAACTTTAGGATTCTCACTGAAATTATTTACAAACAGCTTGTGCAATTATGACACAAATGGTTGCAAATGCTTCTCTGGGATCCCCTTTGTTCAGAAATAGCAGACATATATGGCTTTGCTGTTGCTTTTTGGTAATTAGAAGGCTGCTAAATGCCACTGCGCACAACACGTGAATTATGCCCAGCAGTGAAGGGGTTAATTAGGTAGCTTGTAGGGAGCTTGCAGGGTTAATTTTAGCTTTAGTGTAGAGATCAGCTTCCCACCTCACACATCAGACCCCCTGATCCCTCCCAAAGAGCTCTCTTCCCTCCCCCACCCCACAATTGTCCCTGCCATCTTAAGAAAGTCTGCCAGTACTAAAAAAAAGGTATCTTTTTTTAATCTTTTTTTAGCATATTTACATATGCTGTTGTTTAGGATCCCCCCTTAGCCCCCAACCTCCCTGATCCCCCCTCAAAACAGCTCTCTAACCCTCCCCCTCTGCCTTATTGGGGGCCATCTTGGGTACTGGCAGCTGTCTGCCAGTACCCAGTTTGCAAATAAAATGTTTATTTTTATTTTTTTTCCCTTTTTTCTGTAGTGTAGCCCCCCCCCTCAAGACCAATCTCCCACCCGCTCCCAGATCCCTTAGATTTATTTTTTATATATATATTTACCCCCCCCCCTTTCTCTCACTTTCAAAAACAATTTTTCTGTAGTGTAGCGGTTCCACCCGCTCCCTCCCCGTGCACACGCCCGCCCGCCTCCTCCCGTGCACGCGCGAACGCCCCGGGGATCCCGCCCCCAATTCCGCCCTTCTCTCTCACTTAGACCTCATCGATGGCCGCCCACCCACCTCCCACTTCAGCTCCCACCCACCAACGAATGCTGCCATCGATGTCCGGTGCAGAGAGGGCCACAGAGTGGCTCTCTCTGCACCGGAGGGGTAAAATTTGTTATTGCAGGATGCCTCAATATAGAGGCATCCTGCAATAACCGGAAAGCAGCTGGAAGTGATCAGGATCGCTTCCAGCAGCTTTCCAGACCAAGGACGTGCAGGGTACGTCCTTGGTCGTTAAGGGACTTTTTTTTAGAGGACGTACCCTGCATGTCCTCGGTCGTTAAGGGGTTAAATGTACACTACTGTTACACCAGATATGAGTTGCACTGGTGTGACACTGTGCCCTGGCAGGCCCTGAAACGCACACATGTGAAGGAAACTGACTGCTATTATTTCACAGTCAAATTTCTAGTTTTTTTTTTTAATGTACACTACTGTTACACCAGATATGAGTTGCACTGGTGTGACACTGTGCCCTGGCAGGCCCTGAAATGAACACGTGTGAAGGAAACTGACTGCTATTATTTCACAGTCAAAAAAGTGTTTTTTTTTTTAAATGTACACTACTGTTACACCAGATATGAGTTGCAATGGTGTGACACTGTGCCCTGGCAGGCCCTGAAACGCACACGTGTGAAGGAAACTGACTGCTATTATTTCACAATCAAAAAAGTGTTTTTTTTTTTAAATGTACACTACTGTTACACCAGATATGAGTGGTGGCACTGGGCAAGTGGGCACAGTATACGCTGTGAGCCTGACACACACGCTGGCAGGCAGGCAACTGCAATTAGATTACACAGGAAAAAGAAATAAAAAAGTCTGGGAGGGAGGGTCTGCTGCTGATTGGCTGGAATGTGTCTGCTGACTGTGAGGTACAGGGTCAAAGTTTAATCAATGATGACGAATAGGGGGCGGACCGAACATCGCATATGTTCGCCCGCCGCGGCGAACGCGAACAAGCTATGTTCGCCGGCGAACTATTCGGGACCTCACACTACATCTGGTCTCTGAGATAGATCAGAGCTGCTAATATTGTGGACTCTGTTTTAAGAAAGAAGATATAAAAGCAAAATGAAAATAAATATAATTACAAAAGTTATAGAAAATGTTTTCAAATATCTTATTTTTTGGGTTAATTCAAATTCATTGTAAAAGCTTATCAAATTATTTATCTACAAGATAATGAATAGCGAATTTGTAGAAAAATCATTAGATAATCAAACCCTATGTAAGAAAAGAAAATGTTTGAACCAGAAGAGATGATAATAATCCCACTATCTCACATGTGTTCAGTATTAATCAACAACGGTCTCCTCCTCTTTACTTCATGAAACGTATATATATATATATATATAAAAAAACAGAAGGAAGTCCGGACAAACAGCTCAAAACAAGGTTCCTTTATTAGATATAGCGTATAAAAAACAGCATAGTTCTGCAAAAACAATTATTTTGAAACTAATTGCCGGCAAAAGAGTAGCATGGCCAGAGTGTAAGGGCTGTTAGGAGCACAAAAGATGGGCTTGTCTGACGCGTTTCAGCTCCTATGGAGCCTTACTCATAGACTCAATATATATATATATATACAGATATACAGATATACAGATATACCATATTTAGTTTAAAGGGACACTGAACTCAATTTTTTTCTTTCGTGATTCAGATAGAGCAGCAATTTTAAGCAACTTTCTAATTTACTCCTATTATCAATTTTTATTTGTTCTCTTGCTATCTTTATTTGAAAAAGAAGGCATCTAGGCTTTTTTTTAGGTTCAGAACTCTGGACTGCACTTTTCTATTCGTGGATGAATTTATCCACCAATCAGCAAGGACAACCCAGGTTGTTCACTAAAAATGGGCCGGCATCTAAACTTACATTCTTGCATTTCAAATAAAGATAGCAAGAGAATGAAGAAAAATTGATAATAGGAGTAAATTACAAAGTTGCTTAAAATGACATGCTCTATCTGAATCACGAAAGAAAAAAATTTGGGTTCAGTGTCCCTTTAAGGCTTATAATAAACCCAGTTCACTGTTATTTCTAAGGATATTTAAATTGTATAGACCATAGTTTAAAAGAATAAAGATTTTTGGGAAGAGGTGTTACTAAGAAATCAGGCTGGTGAATAAACTAACTGGAAAATTATATTTGTAGTAAGCTAATTTAAATTATTTCACATCATGTTTGTTGTGATGCAACTAAAATCTGTTTGGGTTGGGATTTTTTTCAAGAAACAGATCGCTGTGATCACTAGAAACCCTGTAACTTGGCTCCAGTGTTATATAAGGGGATGTAACATGACTGATTTTTTCAAATTATCTTTATTGTGAGAAATACGGAAAGAAATACAAAAATATGTTACACAATTTCCAAGAAGTATAGATGAATACTTGACATTGCAGATCACCAGAATGTTCGCAAACAAATAAAAGATTGTGATACACAGATCACCAATGACATTAGTATCTCATTCTTAAATTTTACAAAATAAGGTTTAAATAACATTATACATTATACAAAATGGCAACCTGTATGTCAAAGTCAAAAGATAAGACCTGTATATTACATTTCAGCTTGGCAACATGACTGATTTTAAGGAACTCTCTTTCCACTCTGTTTTAATCCATCATTTTAATCCATGCACCTGTCATGGTTGATTAAATATTTCCTACCTGTGCTATGTTACATTTTTTTGCATATATTGTGTATTATTATTGTTTTTGTATTTTATTGTACCCTATTGTTTCAATGCAATGTCTTGTGGACCCAGGACATACTTGAAAATGAGAGAAATCTCAATATATCCTTCCTGGTAAAATATTTTATAAATAAAATAAAATAAATCTAAATACAAATTAATATAAACATGCTGAAAAACAACATAAACTGGACATGTAATTTATGATTTGCATAAACAGGATAGATAGATAGATATAGATATATAGATAAATAGGTAGATAGGTAGATAGTTTAAATAATAAAAAAGAGACTGGTGGAAATTCAAATAAGTAACCCTAGTGGACAAAAGAGAAACTGCCCACCAGGGCGGTGCTGGATGCAAGGAAATATAATAGTAAAAAATATGAGACACAGAAAAAAAGAATCCCCTATGCACTAGTTAAAAGTTAAAAACATAAGTAAAAACTTTTAAAAAGAAAAAAAATATTAAAATGAAAATACTGGCGAGTCCAGGGGCCAGCAAGAAAAGAAAAAATCAATATATAATAAACTGGCCCAAAGGGCACTGGACTTACCAGGAAAGCATGATGCATGTTTCCCATACAGCTTTATCAAAATTAGATAGATAGATAGACAGATATAGATAGATAGATAAATAGATAGATAGATGACAGATAGATAGATAGACAAACAGAGAGACAGATATATAGATAGATTATAGAGAAATAGATAGATAGATAGATAGATAGATAGACAAACAGAGAGACAGATGTATATATATATATATATATATATATATATAGATAGATAGATAATAGATAGACATATATAGATAGATGATAGATAGGTAGATAGATAGACAGATAGATAGATGATAGATAGATAGATAGATAGACAAACAGAGAGACAGATATATATATATAGATAGATGATAGATAGATAACAGATAGACAGATATAGATAGATAGATAGATGATAGATAGATAGATAGATAGATGACAGATAGATAGACAGATAGATATAGATAGATAGATAGACAAACAGAGAGACGGCTGTATATATAGATGATAGATAGATAGATAGATAACAGATATAGATAGATAGATGATAGATAGATAGATAGATTTTATAGATAGATAGATAGATAGATAGATAGATGGATGATAGACTGATATAGATAGATAGATAGATAGATAGATAGATAGTATATAGAGATAGATAGATAGATAGATAGATAGATAGATATAGATAGATAGATGATAGATAGAGATATATATAGATAGATAGATAGACAAACAGAGACACAGATATATATATATATATATATATATATATATATATATAGATGATAGATAAATAGATAGATAGATAGATATAGATAGATAGATAGATAGATAGATAATAGATAGCCACATATAGATAGATGATAGATAGGTAGATAGATCGATAGATAGATAGATAGATAGACAAACAGAGAGACAGATATATATATATATATATATAGATGATAGATAGATAGATAGATAACAATAGACAGATATAGATAGATAGATAGATGATAGATTGATAGATAGATAGATAGATAGAAAGATGACATATAGATAGACAAATATAGATGATAGATAGATAGATAGATAGATAGACAAACAGAGAGACAGATGTATATATAGATAGATGATTGATAACAGATATAGATAGATAGATAGACAATAGATAGATAGATGATAGATAGATGATAGATAGATTTTATAGATAGATAGATGGATGATAAACTGATAGACGTAGACTTTATGGAGATTTTCTAAGATTTTCTGCCCCCCCCCGATGCAATCAGCCAATAGAATTGAGCTTGCATTCTATTGGCTGATTGGAACAGCCAATAGAATGCAAGCTCAATCCTATTGGCTGATTGTATAAGCCAATAGGATTGAACTTCAATCCTATTGGCTGATACAATCAGCCAATAGGATTTTTCCTACCTTAATGCCGATTGGCTGATAGAATCCTATCAGCCAATCGGAATTCAAGGGACGCCATCTTGGATGACGTCATTTAAAGGAACATTCATTCGTCGGGAGTCATCGGAAGAAGAGGATGCTCCACATCGGCTGGCTTCAAGATGGAATCGCTCCGCTCCGGATGGATGAAGATAGAAGATGCCGCCTGGATGAAGCCTTCTGCCCGTCTGGAGGTCCTCTTCTGCCCGGATCGGATGAAGACTTCTGCCCCTGTGGAGGACCACTTGTGCCCGGCTGGGTGAAGACGGCTCAAGGTAGGGTGATCTTCAAGGGGGTAGTGTTAGGTTTTATTAAGGGGGATTGGGTGGGTTTTAGAGTAGGGTTGGGTGTGTGGGTTTTAATGTGGGGGGGTATTGTCTTTTTTTTTTTACAGGTAAAAGAGCTGATTACTTTGGGGCAATGCCCCGCAAAAAGCCCTTTTAAAGGCTATTTGTAATTTAGTATAGGGTAGGGAATTTTATTATTTTGGGGGGCTTTTTTATTTTATTAGGGGGATTAGATTAGGTGTAATTAGTTTAAAATTCTTGTAATTATTTTTTTATTTTCTGTAATTTAGTGGGGGGTTTTTTTTTGTACTTTAGTTTATTTAATTTAATTGTATTTATTGAAGTTAGTTTATGTAATTAATTTAATGACAGTGTAGTGTTAGGTGTAATTGTAATTTAGGTTAGGATTTATTTTACAGGTAAATTTGTCTTTATTTTAACTATGTAGTTATTAAATAGTTAATAACTATTTAATAACTAGTGTAGCTAGTTAAAATAAACACAAAGTTGCCTGTAAAATAAATATAAATCTAGATACTAGATACAAATGTAACTATTAGTTATATTGTAGCTAGCTTAGGGTTTATTTTATAGGTAAGTATTTAGTTTTAAAAAGGATTAATTTATTTAATTGTAGTAATTTTATTTCATTTTATTTAAATTATTTTTAAGTTAGGGGGGTGTTAGGGTTAGGGTTAGACTTAGGTTTAGGGGTTAATAAATTTAATAAAGTTGTGGCGACGTTGTGGTCGGCAGATTAGGGGTTAATAAATGTAGGTAGGTGTCGGCGATGTTAGGGACAGCAGATTAGGGGTTAATAGTATTTAACTAGTGTTTGCGAGGCGGGAGTGCGGCGGTTTAGGGGTTAATATATTTATTACAGTAGGCAAGTCCGTTCGGAAGATTAGGGGTTAAAAACTTTATTAAAGTGTTTGCGATGTGGGGGGGCTCGGTTTAGGGGCTAATAGGTAGTTTATGGGTGTTAGTGTACTTTTTAGCACTTTAGTTAAGAGTTTTATGTTACGGCGTTAGCCCATAAAACTCTTAACTACTGAGTTTTAAATGCGGTAGGTGTCTTGACAGGAGAGGGTCTACCGCTCACTTCTTCCAAGACTCGTAATACCGGCGTTAGGAAAATCCCATTAAAAAGATATTATACGCAATTTACGTAAGGGGATTTGCGGTAAGCTCGAGTCACGGAAGAAAAGTGAGCGGTGAGCCTGTACCTGCCAGACTCGTAATACCAGTGGGCGTAAAAAAGCCGCATTGGGACCTCTCAACGCTGCTTTTTAAGGCTAACGCAAGACTCGTAAACTAGCCGATAGAAAGGTAGAAATTAAGATAAATTGTACGTAACTCTTTATTTCAGATCTGTGTAAAGATATGGTTGGAAGATAAAAAAGAAATTTAAAGGACATGAATCTGACGTACATTATATAACTGCATTTACAATGGCAGTTTTATTTATTAGATTTGCTTTGTTAATCGTATGTGCATTTAGCACAGAAATCTCTATTCTCACTCTTCTTAATTTAAAAAAAATATGTATATTTAAAAATTTAGTAGAGCAATGCATGCTGGTCTAATGCATTTCGGCATCATATGTACTCAAAAATCTTAAAGAGACAATGTAGTAGGCTGTGGCGGAGGGGAACACAATAGTTAGTGCTGCGATATCTGTTGGCACTCTATAAATAACCGATAATAATAATAGTATTAAACAGTTTATAACAGGAAATGACAACATAGAGTCTGATTCAATTTTAAAAAGTTCTTCTGCTAAATTTTTAATACCTTTATACTGCTATTTATGTTTATTTTATTCAAATATTGTACTTTGTTTCTGACAGCAGTGTCCCTTTAATCTTTACTTTTATTTAACTTTTTTTCATATCCTTTTTTTATATAATAATGCATTTTTATAAAATATTGTCATTCTTAGCCATGCTCCTATACAAACACGCACACCGTTTTTATGCAATTGCGATTATAGAGGAGAGGTTTATAATCAGGTATAGTGTTCTATGTAACATTCATCTATAGAACACACACAAAAAAAAATAACAGTGGCGCTAACACCCTCTTTAAATATAATAAAAACACTAATGTCAATTCTTACTGCAAATTCTTACAACAACATGTGTGATTTCTAAAAAATAGATAAAAACCTGTATACAAGTATATGATATTCAAAAGAGTATATACAATTTAACAATAGAACAAATGGAATAACAAAAACGTTTTACCACTTTCCAAAGAAATGTCAGTCCATAAACCACTAGAGTCCTCTGCTGCTTGTTAACCAAATGGATCCTTCACACCAAATGAAGTAGGGCAAAAAACTTGAATTCTGAAAGAAAAAAGCGTAAAGAGAGACTCAAGTGCAATAAATAACACAGACGCTGCTGCTCTTAAAAAAATGCACTTACAATGTTTATTAATAATAATAAAGCAGGTATAAAACAGTTTTCGCCTTCAAGGTAATTTATCCAAATACTCAGCTGCTCCGGTCTGTTTTCACAGCCTTTCAATGTCCGCTCCCTTCTAATGTCCACCGGAACTTTCAGTGTAAGGGAAATCCTTGTTCATGGGGCTACGGTAGCCCTGAGAGTTCAAAAAGCAGAGTGTTCTATTCTTAGAACTACGGCTCCTCTGCAGATCCAAAATTCAGTCCTGTGGTACCTCTACGCGTTTCTTCTGCTATCGTGCAGACTTTCTCAAGAGGATGAAGAGTCTAATGCTGAGTGGATTCAATATCCGTCCCAATAAAAACCCTCATAGTAAATCCTATTGGTTAAAATTTCCTCTGTGTAATATGGGTAAGAAATGCTCACTGGGTCCTAGAGACCAAATTATAAAATGCTACGTTCCTTTTGCAAATAACAAATAATGTGTACAGTTAATTACAACACATCTGTAGTTAATAAGTGCTACATTAAAAAAGGGACAATTATTATAACAATAATACAAAAATCCTACCACTAGGTAAAATTTAATGAAGCAAAAAATATATTAAAAGTTGATACAACGTGTGTTAATGCATATATTAAAAATCCCTGCAAACTAAGCAATATTCATCTATATATAGTTAATATCTACACATCCAAAATTAATATATGTTGCAATCCCAAAAAACAATTAATTAGCACAAAAAATGTAACAACAATACTCTAATCCTACAGCTAGGTTAAATTTGATGAAGCAAATATAATTAAAAATTAGAAAAAGATATATTTATGCGCATATCCTTGCAACCCAAGCAAGATTCATCTCTATATATGATGAGCATTCACAATCTGGAAATCACATTTGTTTTTAAATTATTCTCTATGTATATATATGTATAACTTTCCTACTAAAAAATAGTGATTTAATCCTAAGTATCCAAGTTGATCTGGAGTATAGAGGGATAGATATACAGAAATGTGTTTAGAAAATTTGATAGTATGTACACTGTCATCTCTATTTCACGCCCTCATTATTATCAAAATCTATTTAAGTATCATCCTTTATGGACTTAATACAAAACATCATATGAACAAAATTTATTCTATATTAAAAATATGATTATTAAAGGTTGTTTAAAATTTATTTAGAAGTTGTTTAAAATGGAGGGGAAATGAGGAGGAAATAATTATTATATAAAAAAGAGTTATTAAAGGAACCTTAAGAATATCTAAAGAATGTCAGATTTTTTTATATTAATTACATAAAAGCTGCTATGTCTATGTCTATGTTTAATCATTTTGGATGTAAACTGTTGAGTTTTTGGATCCAAAAAGTTTCTTGTTTTCTTAGGCTCATCAACCTATTGCTACAACTCTTAGGTATCCAATCAATTGCTTGTATTTTTAGAGACCTAGAGTCTCCCCCATGATGTTCCAGGAAATGTAATGGTACACTGTGATTAACTACTTTTTCTTTTATATTATATAGATGTTCTGTCAGTCTACTTCTTATCTTTCTTTTGGTGCGCCCTACATAAATTTTATTACACCCACAGGTTAAGAGGTACACTACCTACGTGGTGTCACATGTACAACTACTCTTGATATTAAAAGACTTAATGCCTTCGCTGTCTTTAAAATGACTATCCTTATTGATATGTTTACACATACTGCAAATTTTCTTTCCACACTTGTATGTGCCTGGTTTTAGACTCAGCCAATTACTTTTCCTATCAATTTCTGTTATTTCAGACTTCCTCAATTTACTGGGAGCTAGCAGGTTTTTCAAACTTCTCCCTTTCTTAAAAGTGAACACAGGTTCTTCTGTCAAGATAGGGGCCAGTGCAGGGTCCGTCTTAAGAACTCCCCAATGTTTTTTAATTACATTCTTGATGATCTTATGACCCTCGTTGTAAGTAGTAATAAACCTTAAAGTGTCCTTATTCTCTTGAGTTGATTTATCCTTTTTAGGTTTTAAAATAGAGTCTCTATCAGTTTCCTGTGCCCTATTATATGCTTGTTCTATTGTATTTCTGTTATAGCCCTTTTCTATGAACTTAGTACTCATATGTTCAGCCTCTTTTTTAAACATCTCTATATCTGTACAGTTACGTCTGAGTCTTAAGAACTGTCCATAAGGCACATTGTCTTTCCACCTCTTAAGGTGGGCACTTCCATTGTCTATGTAACTATTTCTATCAGTAGGTTTACTAAAATTACTCACCGCTGTTTTTAAGTTGGCATCTACATATAACCAAAGGTCTAAAAATTCAATTCTTGTTCGTGAATGTTTACCTGTAAAATTTAAGTTAAAATCATTATTGTTCATATGTGTTAAAAAGCTATTAATCAATGATTCGTCACCCTCCCAGAGGATGATTACGTCATCTATGTAACGATAATATTTTATAATGTTATTTATAAACGGATTATTGTTCCAAACCTTCTCAATTTCAAATCTGTGCATATAAATATTAGCATACGATGGGGCAAATGTAGTCCCCATCGCTGTTCCTTTGACCTGTCTATAAACGAATCATTGATTAATAGCTTTTTAACACATATGAACAATAATGATTTTAACTTAAATTTTACAGGTAAACATTCACGAACAAGAATTGAATTTTTAGACCTTTGGTTATATGTAGATGCCAACTTAAAAACAGCGGTGAGTAATTTTAGTAAACCTACTGATAGAAATAGTTACATAGACAATGGAAGTGCCCACCTTAAGAGGTGGAAAGACAATGTGCCTTATGGACAGTTCTTAAGACTCAGACGTAACTGTACAGATATAGAGATGTTAAAAAAGAAGCTGAACATATGAGTACTAAGTTCATAGAAAAGGGCTATAACAGAAATACAAAAGAAAAAGCATATAATAGGGCACAAGAAACTGATAGAGACTCTATTTTAAAACCTAAAAAGGATAAATCAACTCAAGATAATAAGGACACTTTAAGGTTTATTACTACTTACAACGAGGGTCATAAGATCATCAAGAATGTAATTAAAAAACATTGGGGAGTTCTTAAGACGGACCCTGTACTGGCCCCTATCTTGACAGAAGAACCTGTGTTCACTTTTAAGAAAGGGAGAAGTTTGAAAAACCTGCTAGCTCCCAGTAAATTGAGGAAGTCTGAAATAACAGAAATTGATAGGAAGAGTAATTGGCTGAGTCTAAAACCAGGCACATACAAGTGTGGAAAGAAAATTTGCAGTATGTGTAAACATATCAATAAGGATAGTCATTTTAAAGACAGCGAAGGCATTAAGTCTTTTAATATCAAGAGTAGTTGTACATGTGACACCACGTAGGCAGTGTACCTCTTAACCTGTGGGTGTAATAAAATTTATGTAGGGCGCACCAAAAGAAAGATAAGAAGTAGATTGACAGAACATCTATATAATATAAAAGAAAAAGTTGTTAACCACAGTGTACCATTACATTTCCTGGAACATCATGGGGGAGACTCTAGGTCTCTAAAAATACAAGCAATTGATTGGATACCTAAGAGTTGTAGCAATAGGTTGATGAGCCTAAGAAAACAAGAAACTTTTTGGATCCAAAAACTCAACAGTTTACATCCAAAATGATTAAACATAGACATTGACATAGCAGCTTTTATGTAATTAATATAAAAAAATCTGACATTCTTTAGATATTCTTAAGGTTCCTTTAATAACTCTTTTTTATATAATAATTATTTCCTCCTCATTTCCCCTCCATTTTAAACAACTTCTAAATAAATTTTAAACAACCTTTAATATTAATATTTTTAATATAGAATACATTTTTTCATATGATGTTTTGTATTTAGTCCATAAAGGATGATACTTAAATAGATTTTGATAATAATGAGGGCTTGAAATAGAGATGACAGTGTACATACTATCAAATTTTCTAAACACATTTCTGTATATCTATCCCTCTATACTCTATTTAAAAAAAAATGTGATTTCCAGATTGTAAATGCTCATCATATATAGAGATGAATCTTGCTTGGGTTGCAAGGATATGCGCATAAATATATCTTGTTCTAATTTTTAATTATATTTGCTTCATCAAATTTAACCTAGCTGTAGGATTAGAGTATTGTTGTTACATTTTTTGTGCTAATTAATTGTTTTTTGGGATTGCAACATATATTAATTTTGGATGTGTAGATATTAACTATATATAGATGAATATTGCTTAGTTTGCAGGGATTTTTAATATATGCATTAACACACGTTGTATCAACTTTTAATATATTTTTTGCTTCATTAAATTTTACCTAGTGGTAGGATTTTTGTATTATTGTTATAATTTTTTGCGCAAAATAATTGTCCCTTTTTTAATGTAGCACTTATTAACTATAAATGTGTTGTAATTAACTGTACACATTATTTGTTATTTGCAAAAGGAACGTAGCATTTTATAATTTGGTCTCTAGGACCCAGTGAGCATTTCTTACCCATATTACACAGAGGAAATTTTAACCAATAGGATTTACTATGAGGGTTTTTATTGGGACGGATATTGAATCCACTCAGCATTAGACTCTTCATCCTCTTGAGAAAGTCTGCACGATAGCAGAAGAAACACGTAGAGGTACCACAGGACTGAATTTTGGATCTGCAGAGGAGCCGTAGTTCTAAGAATAGAACACTCTGCTTTTTGGACTCTCAGGGCTACCGTAGCCCCATGAACAAGGATTTCTCTTACACTGAAAGTTCCGGTGGACATTAGAAGGGAGCGGACATTGAAAGGCTGTGAAAACAGACCGGAGCAGCTGAGTATTTGGATAAATTACCTTGAAGGTGAAAACTGTTTTATACCTGCTTTATTATTATTAATAAACATTGTAAGTGCATTTTTTTAAGAGCAGCAGCGTCTGTGTTATTTATTGCACTTGAGTCTCTCTTTGCGCTTTTTTCTTTCAGAATTCAAATTCATCTATAGAAACAGTTAATGAATACTGAGAAATGTGTAGCTTTTATTTAATATTTTAGTACTTCTTACTATTGCGGTAATTCTATATCTTTGCATTTCTGGGTCACTTGCAGCTGCTTTTTATAGCACTGTCCAGTGTAGGAATCTTTTCATTTCTATATCATCTGAGCTCTGGTTTGATGGGAAGGTTTTTATAGGTTGAACTTGATGGACTTCTGTCTTTTTTTTCAACCTCATTTACTATGTTACAATGTATTGGCAGTGCCTTTCATTGATGGTAGTTGTGGAAGTAGTGTAGTAGCATTATTAAAGAACAAGCTTCTGGATTCACCAGGTGTGAATTCACCTTGGGAACCAAATAATCCCTGAGCATGCTTGATTCTCACTATTGGGTTCTTTATCACCTGTGAGTGTATTTCTTTCTATTCTCTTTCACTTGCCGACACGTTTTACCCTACGAGGAACCTCAATGTTTGTTAACATAATATTTCTAATGTAAGACTTCAAGATGACATTAGAGAAAGGTGGATCAAAAAATGTAACTACAAACACATTGGTGGGATTACTTGCCTATTAATGCGTGGAGTCTAGTACAATGCAAGTGCAATGTTTTACAAAAATGTATATTTTGTGTCAAGAAAACCAGGTTGTTTGATATTCTGTACTCTAGAAGTGTTATGTTTATAGGGTAAATTTATTAAGTGTTGAGTAGCCATGATAGGATATAGCGAATCATGTCCACTCAAAATTGCTAAATGCATTGTGCAATGCTGACACCTGCTCACTGGCAGCCAATCGGCTGCTAGCAGGGTCTTTTAATCATCTGTTCGGATCGGGATGATTTCAATCCGCCACCTAAAAGGTGACGGACAGGTTAAGGAGCAGCGGTTTTATTTGGGCCTCCGAAGCAGCATCCGCTGCTTAATAAATAGATCCCAACGTCTATATTGGATTCAAAACTTACATAAACATAGTATTTCTAAATAATACTTTTACTATGAATTTAATACCAAATAGTCTTGATGAAGTGGGTTATTTAAGTACATTTTTCTTTTTTTTTTATTCCAAGGGGTAGATTTATGTAGCTGTTTCTGCGCGAACCTTTAGGCTCGCCCGAAACATAAGTTAAGATCCTTAACTCATTCGCCACCTCTGTGGCGGCAGACAGCAATCATCTCAATCAGATACGATCGGGATGATTGACACCCCTGCCGCAAATTAGGGGTGTCAAGCATCCCAATCGTATGATAAATGCCGACAGCGTATGTCAGGCAGACATGATCATGTTCGCCGGCATCTTAATAAATCAACCCCAGAGCGTGAACATTTTAACATACAGTATATTACAGTTGGTTTTATGTTTTTTTTATACTGACAATTGTGAGGTTTACAATAATTGCATTGTCAAAATCTATTTAAGACAATTTACCTAAACAAATACTTTCTAAGTTGTATTTTTAAAAGCTCAAGGCTTGTGCATCACAAAACTTTTTCTGGGGATGGTCATTTAGAGAATGAAATGCCTCGCACATATGATATCTTACAAAAAATGTGCTGCAGTAGAGAGTTGCATGTGCTACACATATCTTTTTTAAAATGATGAATAATTGGCATAAAAAGTAACTTTAAGGGGTGCATATGCTTGGATATAAAAAACAATGTTTTTGCCACCATCCCACAAGCACCTTATGTTCAAGGTAATATAGCATAGTTCCCTGCTATGGCTTTATAGTTCCTGATAACTGGTAGAATATGCTATAATAATATAATATTACAAGGATAGAGTTAATTGATGTCACAGCAGGATTTTTTAAAATATAGCCTAGCATATGCTGCAAGAATAACTAGAATTGCTTCTCTGGTGACCTCCTCTGTATTTGGTTGTAAGCTTACAGCATGATCTATCTATATAGTGAATAGAAAATACTGAGATGAGTGGCCTTTGGAGAGAACAGTATTCATTTATTTCTGATGTGTACGTGAAAGATGAATTCTTTGTGGCTGGAGACACTTAAAGTTTGCTTTAATTCTATCCCAATCCAAAAAAAGTAAAGGCAGCAGCTAGCAGAAAGGCAGAAAAGTAAGTCATAGGGCTCTAGTGTACCAGCAGATCCCAATTGACTGCCGTTTGATTGAGAATTTCTTACAAACTGCCAGCACTTTATTAGGTTGTGTAAATAAACCATTTGTAACCTCCCTACTCTCTGCTGAAAACATAGCCACCTGCATCAAATTGCAATCTCACCAGTAAACCAATATTAAAAAATATTAGAGATAGATGTATGTTGGAATTTTGACAGTAAAAAAATTTAGTCACTTTCACATGTTTTTTATACAGTAAATTTCAATATTAATATAAAATGCAACATTCAAAAATTAATGTTGAAGTATTACATTTATTATTTAAATATTCTAATGTTATATTGGAATATTACATTTAAATATTAGTCCAGAATAATATTAAAGTCTATGAGAAAGAACAATAAAGTATTCAGAAAACATTCAGGGCCAGATCACAGTTGGCAAGCTAAATTTTATTTTTTTTGCTTGTGCTAACATTGCTGTAAGTAAACTTTTAATGCGCAAGCGCAAAACCCGATGCGTGCTAACTTCAGGACTTTGGATATTGCAACTTTCTTAGCTTCTTCTCCCCATAGACTTCAATGAAGCGTCCGGATAAAAAAAAAAAAAAATCTAACTCGACACTGTGTTAGACCAACTACGCAAAAGCCGAAGGTAGTTATGAATATTTCACATTCCAATGTTCTTTACGTATATGAAAATGTTCTTTTTATTTTTAATTATATAATTCTATAATTATCTGATTATTTAAAAAAAAATATATATATGCGGGCGGAGTTTGCCACGCTACAAGGTGGTCACATTTTCAAGGAGCTCTGCAGACCAAGTGCTGATATAGTTTTTTTTTTTTTTTTTAAATCATTACTTGTATTTCGTTCTTTTTTAATAACTATTATATAAGGGAACACATCTATTTTATTTTTGAGCGGTGGACAGTGGATAAACTAGCTCAGGAATGACTAAAGGACTTGTTTTTTCCAACCACTATCGTATCGAGCTGTGAGAACACTTGACTTCCGTTTCTCTCTCAGGACCTTGTGGGCACCATTTAGCAAGCTAAGCTATATTTTTTTTTATTTTTTTTCTCTTTTTTCTGCCCTCGGTAGCTACCGCACACAACCTAACACGAGCAGAGTATTTCTCACACAGAGCGGAGAGCGGTGAGACGCTGAACAACAGATGAGGCGGAGGATAGTGCAGCATCGGAGCGCATATTTATGAGCACTATAAACACAGCAGGCGCTCAGTAATGGAAGATAACACATGATCCAGACTCTCTACCACCGACCTTTCCATATAGAAGAGTGGTTCAGCTAAGATCCTATTACTGCAGATTGTAACCCTCTGTAAGATTTACCTACCTCACAAGCTGACAGAACAACAAAGAAGCTGAGATTGTACAATTGGAAGAGATAGGATCAAACGCTATTATTTTCAATTAGCAATTTAGGGTTATACACGGGACAGTACATAATTATACATAGCCTAACCCTTCAGATTTAATTGCGGTAAATACCGTCGGGCTTAAGCTGCTATAAGACTGCCATATCCACACCAGCCCCAAGTGTCAATTCATAGTGTCTGTACATTGATAAACCGAATAGTCTACAGAGGCCTACTCACTTATCTGACACCCTCCCCACCATATCTCTCCTTGTAACCACTGTGCAATATAAAGTGAATTAGGGGATTGGACAATTTGAATTATAGCTGCCTAATATATAGAATCTTCGAACAATATACAGGACTGTATACAGTCTCTGAGGCACAGATTACTAACAGGCCCTTCAGAGCTCACTTTACTACTTATAATCTGCATCAATTGTTGATGTGATCACCCTGCAGATTAACTTTGTATGCTGACCCAGCTTATTGTGCTGATCTTCAGCACCTGAGGATTAGTTTGAAAGTATAACCACTCTGCATTCACCTCCCTTTACTGATTCAAGACCTCCATTTACAGCAGCTCCCTGTTCTCTCTCCCCCCTTTCCCGTTGGCCCTCATTGCCTACGGGTCATACCCTAAGCTCCTTTTTCCTTACTCGTTCGGCAGAGAGCCACTTCCCCTGGAGAGAGACAGACTGCTATCAGCCTATAAGAATTTTCCATAGTCTCACTACTCAGAACACAAAATCCCCAGGACAACCCCTTGACTTGGACCTATTCATCTGCAACATCATGCAGTGCTAGGTATAGGAGGGTGCTGGATTTGATTTCTCTGCTCTCTAACCTACCTTGGAGCATCACCCACCTAGGCATAGAGAGTAAGTGTTGGCGATTATTGTTTACTACATAAAGCATGGCTCACTCACAAAAAAAGAAGCAGAAACACAGTGACACCCCAAAACGGACTCTCTAAGATCGCTTTCCCAATAAAAACCTGTATGAACAAAAAATCGAGAAACTCAATTGTATCCTCCAAAGGCCCATCTAGGGCACTAACTCATTCTAATAAGAGACCCACCCACACTTCCACATCCATTTTAGAATCCATTAAAGAGTTATCGAACAAGGTGGACTCCCATCATTCTTCTCTAAAACAAGAACTCAAGATATCGGTCACTGAACTCAAGAGAGACATTTCCTTGCTAGGCGAGAGAACGGAAACACTGGAAAAGAAACAGGAGGACCTACACCTAGATCACTCCAACCTTCTTGCCTACACCCAATCTCTGGCTGAGATGACCACAGATTTAGAGTCCAAGATGGCGGACCAAGAGGACAGGTCACGCCATAACATTATTAGACTAAGAGGCATCCCAGAAGAGATTAGCGCCTCTGACCTTCCTAAACATCTTCTAGTTCTATTTACAGAAATTTTGGGTTCTATGCAAAATCAGGAAAACCTTATAGACAGGGCTCATCGGGCTCTCAGACCAAGAAACTCCACTTCAGGCTCATCCAGAGACGTTATTGTTCGTCTACATTATTACACATTTAAAGAGAGAATCCTTAGAGCATCATTTTAGAACAAGAACTTGAAAGATCCTTTTCAGGCTATACAGATATTTCCAGACCTATCCTCCCATACCTTATCTAGGAGACGCTTATTTCAACAAGTCACACAATGCCTCCGCAACAATAACATTAAATATAGATGGGGGTTTCCAGTTAAGCTGTTTTTTCAATTTGAAGATTCCTCCTACGCCATCACCACCCCAGAACAGGGCTCAAGTTACTACAATCATTGAAGTTGCTGCACCCCACAAACCAACCTAATTCTACTCTCGAATGACCGGAGAAACTCAACGCTACAGCACCAACTTTGCGCCCTCTACCACAAACCTTCAGTCTTCATTCTGTAAGGAGAGACACTTCATCACCTACCAATGAGACCTGAATTGTGTCCTCAGAGATTGTAGTGTTTTACATTATTGTATCTTTTTCTCCTTTTATTTCTTGTTATATCACTTATGGTCTAGCGGAAACAACCAGTCGACTCATGACTATGAGAAGATACCAACTAATCCTTAGACGTTGGGTAATGTAACCTACTAAGTATAGCATTTAACCTGCAGTATAACTATAATTATTATTATTGTTATATAGCTTATATATTTTATTATATATCCTTTTATCTTCTTTTCTTTTTAGATTTCATACAGGGAAAGTTAATATTCCTAATATTAATAATTGTTTATGTTTCTTTAAAGGGAGATTATACTCCTACATACATTTTATGAGGAGTGGCCTAGTTACACATACATTGCCTCAGTCTGGGATATAACTCTACACAACGACCACCTCACGACTTCGGATGAACTCTTACCTCATTTAGTGACTTAGTACGAGAGACATGATTCATTGAGCACAGATAGCCCCACTCGCCTCCCCCCTCATTAACATAGTAGGTGATGATTTCTAAGGAGGATAGGTGGGGATCCACACTCATATAACACAACAATCACTCATCTCATCCATAGAGGTTCAAGAAGACATAGCTTTGCATTACGCCTATACTCCCCAAATTCAATGATATTACCATATTAATTGTCCCACTATTACAAACATATCACACCAAAGTCTAGACAAAATATAAGGTTATTTCAGGCCACCCTGCAGACAAAATTTTTGCAACAGTCCAGATTATCCCATAAATATACTATATATTGTTATAATGTAAGTACCTCTAGTCATTTATATAATGTATAACTCTGAAAGGACATCTGGAATCTTTAGAAATTTGACTGACGTTGTTTCTGTTAGTAGTTTTTCTAATCTGAATTATAATGTTTGTTGTTCACTGTTTACCACTGCTGTTTTCTGGATGAGCCTTGCTCAGAGCAGGGATATCACCCCGGCACCCCCCCCTCTCTATCTTATCATATCTTATTATTCAAGGACAGCTTCACTCTTAACCACCTACCCCAGAGTGACTGATTTCTTAACTATAGACCCCTCTCATTAGTTTTACACGGACCCTTTAGCACTTGGTCTGCTACAAATATATATCACGCGATACACCATCCAGAACATCTCATACATATTCCTTTTGCAACTCCCACCCCCCTCACCCCCTCCTACATTTTACGAGCAGCTCTTGCCCGCTGACATCCCTACCCTAGCTCATCTCATATATAGTCTACAAAAATCTATGCTAAAACTTTAAACTCTCGTAGTTCAGAACTCTCACCTATTTTATTGTTTAGATCCCTCCCGAAGTCCCCTTACCCCCCACTCCCATTTATTTTCTCATAATGGCACAATTACACATTCTGACCCTCAATACACAAGGTCTCAATTCTCCTACCAAACTGAGTCTTTTAATTAATATGCTTCATCATTCTAGAATAGACGTAGCTTTTATTCAGGAAACACACTGGCATATCAACACGGACACTATTCGTATCTATAGGAAATTCCCTACAGTGATAGCTGCCTCATTTGAATCCAAGTTGAGAGGCGTATCAATCTTATTTAACTCCTCTATTACATACAAACCTATATACATAGAATGTGACTCACAAGCCCGATTTATCATCCTAATCTGCAAACTAAATAACAAACTGTTCACCCTAGTGAATGTCTACGCACCCAACTCGAGACAAATCACATTTCTCAAACAACTACTAGACTCAGTGTCAGCAGTTAAGCAGAGAGAATTAGTGGTGAGAGGGGATTTTAATTTAATTTGGGACCCTTCCTTAGACAGAACAGGCCCTAAAATATCTCAAACTGAAAGATCGTTACACCCCCTCTCAGTTGCATTCCAAAATTTATTCAAACAACATGATTTATATGATGTGTGGAGAGCCCTTCACCCAAGAGACCAGGAATTCACCTTTTACTCTGCTCCACATAAATCTTACACCCGGATCGATTTTTTCTTTCTGAGCGCTCGCACCTTAAAATTTGTCACTGACACAAAAATTTGTCTATATCCTGGTTTGATCACGATTCCCTTTCTATAACTCTAGGAACGCAATCTCCTCATATTCCTACATCTTTGTGGCGTCTTAAAGACTTCCTAGTTACTCACCCTATACTTAAAATAGAAACACAAGATATCATTTCTGACTTCCTAGCTATGAACGACAGCCCACCCGTTTCAGCTGAGGTTCTATGGGCTACTCGTAAGGCATATATTAGGGAAAACTACATTATGAAAGCTTCACAAATCAAGAAAGCACAAGACACCACATTGGAGTCCCTCAATTGCCAACTCAGATCTTTAAAAAGCAAACTTTCTATTTCTTATACTATACCTTTAAACTCCCAAATCACAGAGATCTCTAAACATATTAGCTTGCTAGTGTTTAACAAAACTCAAACCAACTTAGAAAAGCTCAAGCAGGTATACTACTACAAAAGTAACAAAGCCTCTTTACTATTAGCAAGGAAACTAAGGAATAGAACAGCTCAAGCTAAAATAACCAATCTCCACTCAAGCAGTGGTCTGGAGACCTCCCCGAGAGCAATAGGGGAAACTTTTAGAGACTTTTACTATAACCTATATAATCTAGAGTCTTCCGATCCTACCCAATTACTCCCCACAGACAATATACGCTCATTTTTACATTCTCTGAAACTTCCACAACTAGACCCAAAAGATATACCAGATCTTATCTCACCGATCTCACTTGAAGAAGTTCGCTTGAGCATTGGAGATCTCAAAGTAGCTAAATCACCAGGCCCTGATAGCTTCACTGGACAATTCTACAAGACTAATGCCTCTCTGATCTCCCCTATCCTATGTAGAGCTTTCAATGAAGTTAAAAATAAAGGACACTTTCGGAAATAGTTTTTGGAAGCCACGATCACAACCATACTCAAACCCAGTAAAGACCCATTGGAGTGTGGTAGTTATCGCCCGATTTAATGCTCAATATAGATACTAAACTATACGCTAAGATCATCGCGAACCGCCTATCTAAAATTATATCCACTTTGGTCCACCCAGACCAGGTGGGTTTTATCCCCCAAAGAGAAGGACCGGACGCAATAAGATGAATACTTGGCATCTGGTCGAGGCGGCGAAGAAGGAGATGCCCATGCTTGCCCTGTCATTGGATGCTGAGAAAGCCTTTGACAGGGTGAGATGGGAATACTTATGGGAAACTCTATGAACCTTTAAGATACCAGACAAATTTATAAGATCTGTACAGCTCTATATTCCACTCTGTTTGCCAAAGTCAGGGGGGTAGGCTTACAGTCTAGCTGCTTTGCAATATCTAATGGAAATAGACAGGGTTGCCCTCTCTCTCCACTCTTGTTCGCTCTTTCTATAGAACCTGTAGCGCAAGCTATTAGATCAGACCCAGATATTACAGGCTTTCCTATACTAGAGTCTCAACATAAAATCACCTTATATGCTCATGATGTCACACTCCTACTTACTAACCCATCTAAATCCCTTCCGGCCGTTTTTAAACTACTCGCCCATCTTAAAGCTCTGAGCCATTATAAACTGAACATAACTAAGACAGAAGCCTTGCACATTAACATACCACCACATGAGCTGACATCCTTACAGAGAAAATACCAGTTTCAATGGTCACCTAATTCCATTAAGCTCTTAGGAATATATCTCAGCCCATCCACAACCACAGTTATCACTAAGAACTTCACAGACAGACTCCCAGAATGGAGGAAACTCCTAGACCCATGGGAATACCGTGAAATTTCCTGGACAGGTAGGATCGATGCCATTAAAATGTCATTCATACCCAAAATAACCTATCTGTTCCAATCCCTTCCGATCAATGTTCCTAGGCCCATTCTTTATAAGCTTCAGAGCCATATCACTAGATATGTATGGAAGGACAAAAGACCTAGAACCTCCAGACAGACCCTGCAGAGAGCTTGTGACAAAGGCGGGCTCAGCTTGCTGAATATTATTCTTTATTATCAAGCTGCCCGGTTTACCCATCTGATAAGTTGGGGACATACAGATAATCTTTCCTCATGGAAGGAAGTTGAACAATCTCTCCTCCCACCAGGTTTACACTTAGTCGACTTACCCTGGATTCCTTCTCACTGTAAGAAAAATCTAAACCTTAACCATCCTGTGATTATGGACACCCTACAATTTTGGGAACAAACTAGACATCTACTCACTATCGCCCCCCACCCTTCCTCGAGACAAACAATTACTAGTGTTCTCTTCTGTCTCCCAGACTCTCATATCTCCAGCTGGCAAAAAGTTGAAGCTACTTATATCTCGGATTTATACGATCACACAAATACATTATCTTATAATACTGTTTGTGGTAAATTACACATCCCAATGACATTGAGATTTGAAACCTTTCGGCTTTGCTCTATGGTCCGAGCCTGGGGATTTCCAAAGATGAACCTTAGAACTGTTACGGGGTGGGAGCAGAGATGGTCACAAACTCACAAACTTAAGGGGACACTCTCCTTCCACTATGACATTCTACTTAACCCCTCTTCCAAACATAAAATCTCTCAACATGTAGCATGGGAGAGGGAACTAAATTTCACTGCTGACACTGACTCTTGGTATAAAAACTAATATTTACTAAAAAACTGCTACACTGTACGACACTATGGGAACTTCATTATAAGCTTACGGTCCAATGGCATTTAGTCCCTGCCGCTCTGCACAAGATTTATAGTACCCACCCCACCCCCACTTGTTGGAGGGGTTGCGGCCAACTAGGAACTCAAGCT